>NC_057814.1:298541931-298696190 GCF_018294505.1 Triticum aestivum | reverse complement strand
CGGCGGGACAGAGAGGCATATATCTCACCAAGATGGATCGTAAAACGGACCAAGAATAGTACACCTTGGTCGTACAACCTCTCTCTTGTTGTTGGTCAAAGTGATGGTCGTCCATGCGACCCCGGAGATGGGCTAGCTCGCCAATAATCACGCAAGTAGCTAGTCCCCGAAGACAACCACTGCATGCGTGTGGCCCAAACATATGTATGGAGAGGTGTGTTTTTGAGTAACAATGAACAACTTTGATGTGGCACCGTGATTTCGAACTAGAAATCCCCACACTGAGTGAGGGTTAGGTTGACGATGCATATGTATGTTACACCACACTTCAAGCCAACAACATGGATTCATATATGCATGCATGCGTGCATAGTATATGCGCTCAAACTTAATTAGGTCTGAATCTCACCATGACCTATACCACGATAACACGAACCAAATGAAGAATCCGCCATGGTAACCTATCTTGTTTTTGGTCAAGGTGATCATGGATGTCCACGCGGGCCCACGAATATATAGGCTTCTCGCCGATAACCATGCGAGGGAGTGTATCGTTCGAAGGCAACCACTACATGCATATGTATAGAGGTGATGCGTGCATGCATGTTTGAATACACAACATTGATCTGGCGCGTGTGTCAAAAATCATACACTAGGTCCCCACACAGAGCGAGGTCCGTTCATGATGGTGTCGTTGTACTAGCCACTTCGACTCGATGGGAGGGATTCATGCATACACATGCATGTGTGTGTGCTCAAAGTGTATCATGCATGTCATCCTAGAGCAAAAATAATAATCCCCTCCTAAGTCAAATTAACATCTCTTGTTGTCAGGCAAAAAGAAGTGATGGACCAAGCGGGCCCACGGATGGAAAGCATCGATATCGCTGATAACCGCTTAAGTGGGTGCAAGAGGACAACCACCACCGCTTTGCATGTGGGCCAAACATATATATGTTGAATACCCAAAATGCATAACTTTGATATGCCACATGCCTCAAAAACCGTAAACCATGCATCCACACAGAGCGAGGTTCGTATCAAGCGTACTACATATGATGGTCCCCTTCCCCCCTCTTCACCACATACTATATGCTCCTGTTGTAATATATGTACAACCCAAAAGAATCCTCATTGATGGTGAAATTAATTAACCTCTCCCGATGTAGGTCAAAGTGATGCATGCATGCATGCATCGACGATGGCCTCATCGGCCCATAGATGGAAGCGTCACACGTGAGTATCCTAGCTAGGACATATATGCATGTGGCCCAAAAAGGTGTTGTGTGATGTTTGAATAACCAATTTCACAATTTTGATGTGGCACATGCCTCGGTAACCAAAAAGTCCCGACACTGAGTGAGGTGTACTTGTTCATGGACGCATACATATAGTATATATGCTAGTCCCCTCCGACCTCTTCGACGCGTACTATATACCACCATAACATGAACAAAAAATGATTCTACCTTGCTGGTCAAATTAACCTCACTGCTGGCTGTTCGTCAAAGTGATGGACGACGACCTCGCGGGCCCATAGAAAGCGTCACATGCGAGTACCGAGTGTCGTGTAGGACAACCATCGACTGCATGTGGCCAAAAAATTATGTATGAAAGGGTTGTGTAATGTTTTAAATAACGATTTCACGACTCTGATGTGGCACCAGCCTGCCTAATAAAACGGCCAACCCACACAGTGGCTCACAACTCGTAGTGTACTGCGAGCCACCCGCCACCCCCAGACGCACACACCCACACACACCGCGAATCCACCGCAACTACGATGCATGTTAAATTAATTATCCCGTAGTGAACATACATGTTATCAAAGGAGGGACGTTTTAATTTCAAAAAAATCACAGAGATCATTAAGACATTTTAGTACATTGATTGATTGATTTTCTATGAGTATAATCTGCAAAAATCAAATTTGAGCTACATGCACATGTGACAGTGCACCTAAATGGATTGCAAAAACACATGTGTCTCACTGGGTGCATGTTTCTCCCCGTGCAACAAATTTCAAACATTGAGAATCTTGATTTTTAAATTCTAGTACATCCAAAACTTATTTAAAGTTCATGAAACTTATCGTGTTGTCATATGGACACCAATACAAAGTGGCATTGTACTCTTTTTTTCAAATTTGAGACCAGTTTTGATGTAATCTTTATCTAATTACAGACGGGAGATTATTAATAATTGGGAACCAATATCCCAAATGGATTATTTGTTCGAACCGTGAGCGTTAGACCAACTATGGATACGTGCCATGCTTCGGTTAAGCAATAAAGCGGCAGCATTAATCATCCAAATAGAAAAACAATATACGTGCCGCCGCGCGACCCGTGTGGCATGCGAGCAGGCGTGAGTTGACGGGACGCATGCGAGCAGTCCGCCGCGCAGGCAGACGGGGAGGCGTGCGTGCAGGTGTGTGAATTGACGGAGGCGTGCTCGTTGCACAGTGTCATCGGGAGGTGTGCGAGTAGCTGTGTGAAACTTTGGTAGGCATGCCAGCAGTCCGGTGCGCAGGCTCGTCGGGAGGCGAGCCATCGGTTTGACTGCCGCCCGCCTCTCTCCCACAACTCCCACTACTCCATATTAATGGTGCGCTCGAGCGGCCGCACCCCCTATCCTTGCTACACACACAATCCTCTCTCTCCGCTTGCATCCTCGACGCCGCGCTCAGTCCTCAAAGCCGTCAGTTTATGAGCATGCCGCTGAAGCGCCCCATCGGAGGGAGTGGCAACGCCGGGGCTGCTAAAGCACCAGAGCACGACGTGGAGATGGAGAGAGAGGTTGCCGTCACCGCTGGCGAGTTATCGCTACACCCTGATGTCGTCGACGGCATCGAGCTTCCACAGCCGGAGGCGGAGTTCCACCCCGACTCCGACGACCACTGTGGCGACGACTCCGACGACGTCGGACAGCCGGTTAGTCATCTATACCCATTTATGTGTCAAATAGATCATACGGTTTCTCCGGTTACTCCTGCCTCCCCCTTTTTGGAATAGAAATCTTGTGGTTATGTTCTCCCAATCCATGAAATCTGAGTAAGTTTCGTTAGATCCGTGTAGTGTATTGATTGTTTGAATGATACAGGTGATAAGTGATTAGTTGTTTCATTTGTGCAAATGATTTCTGCTAGTAATCCGACTAGGGTTAGTGTTCGTGCTAATAATTCCTAGCCAGGACTTGAAAATTGATTTTGAATGACCTACATATGTTTGTGCCATTATTTTCTTCAAGATTGGTCTATACATAGACGACTGTGCTTAAAAATTGAACCATAATCTCCGAATATGTATAAATAAATAGCCATAAATTCCTAATCCTACTTCACGGCATGTAATCACTGATTTGATGCCAAATTTATTTTACTATATGTATAGGTGCTGTCTGACGATGTGGACAGTGAGGATGAAGATGCCCAGAGGAGGTACAAGAGGCGAATCCTGAGGGAGCTTTATGTGGGAATGCATAATGGGCGTATTAGGACCTGGAACGACGGCTATGGATGCCCATTTTACAACCACAAGATTCATGACGCATATCTAAGTGTTCTGGCGCATGCAAGAGGACGGGCCGTTGGCTCCTTCAAGCAGAAGTATTCTCGCAGGGTGGCGCACGGCGCATACGCCGAGTACCTGGAGAAGCTTCAGGATCGTGCCAGCCGCATGTGAGATGAGATGTGGGATGGATTGAACTATGTACGCTTGAGTATGCTTAATGACGGTTGAACTATGTAATTATGGTTTAACTATGCTTATGTACGTGTACGCTTATTATCTATGTCTGAGTATGTTAAATATTTCGCCAAAATTTGGTAAAAATTACAATGGGGGGCCAGTAAACCAGGACGGAGGTAGTATGCCAATCACACACGGTTCCCAAAATTGGAACCGTGTGCAATGACTATCATTTTGCCTGCTGCGCCAATCACACACGGTTCGCTCTAGCAAACCGTCGCCCCCAAAATTCTTTGTGGGACAGAAAACCCTCACCACCCAACTCAAAACAGAAAAAAGAAAACCCTCACCATCCCCATGTCACAAAAACCCTTACCCCGCCCACCACCCCCTCGGCCCCTCCGGTACGTTCCCCGTTCACACCTCCTCCGCGTCTATGCCATGGCACCGCCTATCGCGGCGGTAAACAATTAGCTCGACGCATGCCGCCGCCAGGCTGCCGGCAAAGCCCACCGCATTTCACCACTTCTGCTTGTCGCCGCATATCCCATCGACTTTCTCGACGCTGCTCGCGGTCGACCCAGCTCCGCTCGGTTGGGGAATCTGCCGTACTGAGGGTTCTTTCTCATGGACGACAAGGTAACTAATTTAACGAGATATTATCTCATCTCTTATCCCAGTTCATCTGCCTCCTTTAATCACCCGACGGAAATCGTCGTGAATTCATTTTTATTCGAGCTGATTTGAGGGTTTTCTTTCATTCACAGAATGTACAGTGCACCGACACTTCGGGACTTGGCGACCGCCGCCAGAGATTCCATCTCATCGTACCAGATAACTTGAGGACGCACGCGGTATGTTCAATCTCACCCTAAATCGGTTGGCATGGCCTACTTTCTTGAACATATTCTAAATATTGCTACATTTGGATAAAAGGTGCCACTTGCACCATATACGTCAAAGGGGATTTTCCCCCTCTTCTTTCTATATTAGGCAAATTAATGATGTATTGTTCTTTCGATTACTCTCATATTTCCATGACATCATGTTTACCCTATCTGTTTAATTATAGACTTTTGTCCTTCGATTTCAACTGCTGTATAGTTCTTTCAATTTGGGCCCATATTTGCATGTTACCATATTTTATTTAACAATCCTACCATTTTCTGCAGGACATCCCTCGCTATGCAACAGATTATGTAGTGCACAATTTTTCCCTTTACATGCATCAAGGCTCCACGAATGTCATACTGCACACAAACCATGGATTTACAGTCGTTGCTACTAGACTTGATGAACGTGCTGACTCCTATTTTGGCACTAGCTTTTGAAATGAAATTGCAAAGTTTTATGTACTGAAAGCTGGCACTAAAATTGCACTGCACATAGAATGGCATGTGTCGGATTGCGGGTTCCAGCAAACCATTAAGGTTTGAACACTGGGGGTGCACGCGAAGATCTCCCTCACTCTCTAGCTCGCTCTCACCACGATCTCAAGGCCTAACTCGACGAACTCGACGAACAAGATACACGAGGGTTTATACTGGTTCGGGCCACCGTTGTGGTGTAATACCCTACTCCAGTGTGGTGAGGTGGATTGCCTTGTAGAATGGGGATGAACAAGTACAAGGGAAGAACAGCCTCCTGAGGAGAGGTGTTCTTGAGCTCGGTGAGCTTGTGCGTGTGAGGGTGGAATGGGTCTGATCCAAAGTTCGTCCCCCGGTCAGTTCATTTTTTCGTTCGTTTGTGCGTTGCCCTTCTATGATGGTGACTAGTCCTACTTATAGGGGCCCGGGTCCTCTTCCCAAATATCAGGCGGGAAGGGATCCCACAACAGCCAAGTTTGAAGGGGGGCCGCTAGTACAAGCTATCCTGACAAAAGTAGTCTTCGCCTGCCAAAGGCTCTGGTGGTGACGCCGTCGTGGGCTCCGTGGTGACCTCCGTCTTGACGTCCTGCTGGTCTTGGTCTCGTTGCACCGATATGGAAACCTTTGCCTGATGCCTCGGGACTCCTCGCCTGCGCTCGCTCCCTTAGCACCAAAGAGGAAACTGGTACTCTGCGCCCGCCTGGTGCCCGCCTGGCCTTGGTCGTCATGGCTCACGTCACGGGAACCTCACGAGGTGCTCCTTGCCTTGATGAGGTCTTGCGTCGTCCGCCTCGCGAGGCTTGGCCCCTCGCGAGGGTCTTGAGTGTTTGCTGATGAAGATGGGTCGTACCAGGCCGCTGAGCGAGCCACGCCCTGGGCCGCAGGCAGGCAAGTCTGGGGACCCCTGTTCCCAGGACGTCGATAGCCTGGTCATGAGATATATGCTAACGTCCCCGACAAAATCATCCATCCAGAATTTGTTCGAAGTAAGTTTTCTTTTCAACTATCTGCATATGTTGACTTACCCAGCAATGTCAAATGAATTGTGTAGTATTTAAGCAACCAATTTCCCTTATCTTACTATATTCCTACCTAATAACTTCTAGTTACCAATGAAATTTTCTATTGCCCTGTTTTAAATAAATATTCCCTGTACTCCCATTTCTATCAGAAAGCACCGCTGACAAGGAGACCCCGAAGGTGGAGAGTGGAGCTGCCAATAAGCGGAGGCGGGGCGAGCTAGAACCGCAAGCGACTCCACCAGGCCTAGACTTAATCAGCAGCCTCCCCGATGATATGTTGAGAGTCATCATCTCCCTCCTCCCAATCAAATATGGGGCGCGGACAACCCTCCTTTCCCGGCGGTGGCGCCCCCTATGGAACTCCGGCCCTCTCGACCTCATCGACACCCACGAGCTCTGCCATGGCTATCGCAAAAGCTTGGATGCATTCTCCAAGATCCTCGGCAGTCACCTTGGCCCAACCAAAGGCCTTAGAATGGGCAAGTTCCGTTCCAATGGCAAGGACCGAGCCAAGCTTGACGACTGGTTCCGATCCCCCGCCCTAGATCAGCTCGAGGAGCTCACATTTGATGATGGGAATATGCGGTCGCTGCCAGCGTCCGCACTCCGCCTCGCACCCATGCTGCGCGTCGCCAAGTTCAGGAACTGCCATTTCCCGCCCCTTAATGACGCGCCCGCTCTTATTCTACCACGACTGAAGCACCTCGAGCTCGTCGCTGTCTTCCTCTCAAAGGGTGACATGGAGCGCCTGCTCCGTGGTTGTACTGCACTCCGTCCTCAAGCGATCAATGGGTTGAGTACCTTCCACATCACCTCCATGACTCTCCGGACTATTTATGTGTGTTGCTGGTGCGGCAGGAAGACATCACAAAAGGTGGACCACGGTATGGTAATCCAGGACACACCTGCACTTGAGAGATTACTTGTAGTTGATCAAGAAGGTCCAACAAGAATCAATGTCATTTATGCGCCGAAATTGACAGTGGTGGGTTACTCGTCTGACAAATACTCTGAACTTGTTATTGGATCCACACCCGTTCTGGTACAACAGCCGCCTTCTACCTCTCCTTCTACAAATTAACATTATTTCTAATTTTGAAGATGTTTGTTCGTCTGTCATTCAGAAAATGATTCCGACAAGCTTGACCCCGAAACTGCGCACAGTGAAGGTCTTGGCACTAGAAACTATTGGGCCCAACCTGGAGCAAGTTGTCAGTTTCCTGAGATGCTTTCCGTGCCTGGAGAAGCTATATATCGAGGTGATGTTCCTTTCCTATTAAATGTTAACCATAAGGGAGTTCAATTTGTGACACCTTTTTCCAAGTTTACAATGACAATGTACTACGGTTTCTAAAGTTTCTTTTGGAGGATTTCAGTACATACATGCCCCCCCATATTGGTTGCTTGATCCATATGGTTACAATCAATAAGCATTTCTCCTTTGGATTCATCTGTACTAGTTTTCTTAGGGAACTTTTCATCCACTCCAACCACTTGTGAAGAAGGCTACATTTTTCTAGAATGTAATCAAATGCCCATGTTAATCATGTCAGATCAAGATGGCATGTTAGTGCGTTTTACAAATCATGCAAACCAAATAGCTAGGCATGTAGTAATGTTCAAAACTGCATGTAGGCACTAACACGTTTTCTTGTTTTGTAGATAAGATTAGGCCCAGTAGTGGATAATGTGATACAATATAACAATCACGTCGAATGCCTAGATCTGCATCTCTCAGAAATTACTTTGAACTCCTACCGAGGGACCTTACCGGAGATTATATTCGCCAGGTTCTTTGTTCTCAGAGAAAGGGTGTTGAAGGAAATGAGGTTTGCCCTACATTTATTTCGCAAAAATGAATGGTCTGTTGACAAGCGCCGGCGCTTGTGGCAGAATGGAGTAGGCTCCAAAAATGCTGAATTTCATTTTGGAACTTCAAATGACAAAGTAATCGGAAGTCATCGGGTCAACCCCATACATGACTTCTCAATGGCTGACCCCTTTGCAAAAATTGTGAGGTTTTGAAGCCGGACTTAGAAGCGGTGATATTAGTTTGAACCTCTCTAATATCCATGTTCAGCGCATCAGCGCGAGTGTTTGCAGCTGATGAGCTAAATTTCATTTCTAATATCAGTCTGAACCTTGTAATCTTCGAATTTGAGCCATATAACTCTAGAATTTGAACCTTGTAACATTTCGAGCTTTTGTGGTACAATCGTTGAAATGGCATCATATGAGACTCGTATATTTCTAGCACTATTTTGACCTTAATATGCAATGGTCTCAGATTTTATTAACCATTCTTGAATCAGTTTACCTTGTCGATCTCACAACACGTGATATGTATAGCTAACTCGACTGCGATCTTCGACATTATTGCACACAGTTGGTTTCTTCCACCGTGTGCACTGTAGAGCGTAGAATTAATTATCGCACTCGAGTGTCCATCATCACCCTTCTGTGTAACTTTGACCTCATCACCCAAGGGTAAACTTATGACCGAAGTCATTACACACACTTCGTTTTTACAAAGCTTTTTGCCAATAAACGCCCACGATTTGTCCCTCTTCTAGCTGACGTGTGGCCAAATTAGCCGGGCAGGAAGCTTGTGTGATAAACAGCACGGTAGCGCAAGAACAGGCTCACCGACGATACATTTGGCGCCTCTTCGAGCCCACGCCTGGGGTGCAGTGTTGTCAAGCGTGCACTTGATTCTGGAATCCTTCGCTATGAACGTTGTGACAAGACATGACGATTACAGGCCGGCCGGCCCCCTTTTATTACAGCGGCCATTTAACCTACCCTTGTGTCTCTTCAACCTTTCGATCGCGCCCCACCATTGCAAGAAGCACACCCACCACGAGAAATTCTTAGAGGGTATCCTGCGCGACTCCAATGGCGCTCCGAGCGGCTGCCGACGACAAGCAGCAGTTCACCATGCGTGCCGTGGTGGACACCCACAGAAGGTTCATGGACCTCTTGGTGGTGTACACCAACGATCCGGTCTAGGTGGAGCACTCCATCCACATCATGGAGTTGTTGCTTGCCGAGGAGAAGTACAAGGTGGTCGGCTTCGACCTCGAGTACACCCGCGCTCGTGTCGGGTCTCGTCCCAAGGTCGCCGTCCACCAGATGTGCATGCGCCACCACGTCCTCGTCTACCACTACTGCCTGGCCACAAGGCCTTGCGAGCGTTTCGCCAGGTTTGTCAACAGCCCCCACTACATGTTCGCTACGGTGGACATCACCAACGATGTAAAGGCGCTCGAGAGTTCGGGCATCGCCTGCCAGAATCTTGTCGACATCAAGGGCCAATACAAGATCTGGGGCAGCAAGGAGCATGAGAAGGACTCACTGGTTCACCTCGCCGAGGCCATCATCGACCCCTACTACAGAGACATGAAGGACTTGTGCAACAAGGACAAGCGTGCCTGGCACACGGCCTGGATGGAGAAACTCGAGAAAGCTCACGTTGTGTACACGGCCAAGGAGGCGTACACAAGCTACGACATGTACAGGCGGATCGTTGACATGAGGAAGTGCCTCCTTCCCCAAAACGGCCAGGGATACAGCCGGAAGCAGAGCAATGGCAAGCATCGTCGCAACAATAAGTAGATGATTAGATCCTCGTTTCTCCTACTTTAGTATGCATGTAATTGCTTACTTTGGTGTGTGCAAATGTTATGTGTGTAGTCACTTGTGTAATTGTATGCTTAATTTGGTTATGCAATGCTGTGTTTTTAAGTATATATGTTGATGCTCTGTAGACAGCGCGTAGATGGTGTGCGGACAAAGAAAATCACATCGCACATGGACTAAACAATGGAACCCGACGGTGATGTTTTCATCAATCACTCACAATTGTATACCAGCAATCGTTTGCTCACAACTCACACGGCTTGTTAGCAGTAATCGTCTATGTGCTTATCGGTCTTCGCAAACGTTTCTGATTACACACCTGTTTGCCTTGTATCACACACATCTTGTTCATTTGAACCATTTCTGTTCTCATGTCTCAACGCAGACAGTTCATCCGATTGAACCGCATGTCGTATATCGCACACACCTTTGATCTTGCTGACCATTTCTTTTGTGTTTCCTAATGACAAACAGTTCATCCGAGTGAACCGTATGATGTACATCGCACACACCTTCATCTGTCTGCCCGTTTCTTTTGTTCCTCGCCATCGCAAACGGTTGATTGAATTGAACCGTATGCCCTGCATCGCACCCGCAACTAAAATCTGAACCGTGTTTGATGCATCCTCCATCGCAAACGTTTTGCACCTTTTTAGACGGTTATTTTACACCACCGTTTGCGATTATGGCATCGAACACAGTTTCGTCGAAGGGTCTGTGATTGTAGTGTCGCGTTAGCAGCATCCTACAGTAGTGATTCTTCGTGTCCCAACGGGGGATTGAAGCCAACCCCGACAAGATCAAGGCCATTGAGCAGATCCAAGTGCCAAGGACAGTTAAGGATGTGAGGCACTTGACGGGATGCGTTGCCGCGCTAAGCAGATTCATTTCCAAGTCTGCCGAGCGTGCCATGCCTTTCTTCAAAAATTTGAAGATGGCAGGGCCTATGAAGTGGACCCGAGAAGCAGATGCAGCTCTGCAGGAATTGAAGGCTTACCTATCATCTGTGCCTACCTTGGTTGCACCCAAACCCCTGGAACCATTATTGCTTTACTTGGCGGTAACGAACCAAGTGGTCAGTGCGGCCTTGCTAGCACAGGGAGAGGTTGATGAGGCAGAAAGTGACCAAGTCACGGCAGAGTCAGAAAAGGATTAGAACATCAGTGAGCACGGCAACGAGAGCAACCCGAAGGACGCGGCAAGGAAGAAAGTCGTGCAATGCCCGGTGTATTTCAACAGCTCCTTGTTGCAAGGTGCTAGATCGAGGTATTCTGGTGTGCAAAAGTTGATCTTTGGCCTCATCATGGACTCAAGGAAACTGCGCCACTACTTATAAGCCCATGAGATTAAGGTTGTCACTCGTTTCCCGTTGCAAAGGATACTCCGAAACCCTGAGGCTACTAGCAGAATAGTGGAGTGAGCTTTGGAGTTATCCAGCATTGGTTTGAAGTTTGAAAGCACATCAACTATTCAGAGCAGGGCACTGGCAGAATAGTGGAGTGGGCTTTGGAGTTATCCAGCTTTGGTTTGAATTTTGAAAGCACATCAACTATTCAGAGCAGGGCACTGGCAAAGTTTATTGCAGAATGGACGCCAACCCTTGATGAGGAAATGACAGAAACAACTCTCCCGGCAAGGAATCACCCCAAGAATGGATTATGTATTTTGATGGTGCTTTTTCCTTACAAGGTGTAGGGGCTGGCGTGCTTCTTGTTGCCCCCTCTTGGGAGCACTTGAAGTACGTCGTCCAAATGCACTTTGCCCGGGAAGAAGCCACCGACAATACAGCTGAGTATGAAGGGCTCCTTGCCGGGCTCAGGATTGCAGCAGAATTGGGAATCAAGAAGTTGATCGTTCGAGGAGATTCACAGCTTGTGGTGAGACAAGTCAACAAACATTATAAAAGCCCATTGATGGAAGCATACGTCAAGAAAGTGAGAAGATTAGAGAAGCACTTTGATGGGTTGCAAACAGAGCACGTACCCCGTGCGGAAAGCAGCATAGTTGATCACCTATCAAAGTGTGCTGCATAGAAGCTTCCTGTGGAACCATGAACTTTTGTTATCCATCTCTCTCAGCCCTCCGTATCACCAGCCACAATGGCCCGGAAAAGGAGAAAGATGGACTACGGGAAGTCTCTCCCGGCAGAGCCATCCTCTCCCGGCAGAGACCCTGCCGGAAACAACTCCTCACAGCCTGCCGGACCGCCCCATCCAGCCGGGCCTATGGACCCCGTGAACGAGGCTGGTGCTCCCGCAGCCGAGGAGGTGCCGCTAGTCCTCGTTGCCGAGCCCCGGGCTCCAACTTGAGCAAGGAACATTGTCTGCTTCCTCCAAACCGGAGAACTTCCCGGCGACCAAGATGAAGCTGAGAGAGTAGCCCGGAGGGCCAGTATGTATCAGTTTGTCGATGACACTCTGTACAGAAGGAGGCCCAATGGTGTGAAATTGAAGTGTGTCTGCCAGGGAGATGGAAAGGAACTGCTCGCTGAGATTCACAGAGGAATGTGCGGCTCACACATTGGATCAAGGGCGTTAGTTGGGAAAGCATTCTGGCAAGGATTCTATTAGCCCACAGCCCTCCAAGATGTAGTTGAGCTCGTCACGATATGTGAAGCCTACCAGTTCCATTCCAAGAGAACACACCTGCCTGCCCAAGCCCTTCAGACAATCCCTTTATCATGGCCATTTTCGGTCTGGGGGCACGATATCCTCGGCCATTTCCCCCGAGCAATCGGGGGCTTTGAATTCTTATTCGTTTCCATCGACAAGTTTACAAAGTGGCCGGAAGTGACTGCCGTGAGGAAGGTGACTGCTCAGTCAGCTATCAAGTTCTTGAAAGAATTGGTGTGTCGTTTCGGAGTTCCAGCAAGGTTCATCACTGACAACGGCACCCAGTTCACGAGGCACGCCTTCATGCAATATGTTCATGCCCTCGGATGCATAATCTCATTCGCTTTCGTGGCACATCCTCGAAGCAATGGACAAGCTGAGAGGGCAAACGCTGAAGTGCTTTGTGGACTCAAGACAAGGACTTTCATATGCTGCAGAAGCACGACAGGCGGTGGATTGAGGAGCTGCCGGTAGTTCTCTGGTCCCTCAGAACGACACCTAACCGAGCTACCGGGCAGACTCCCTTCTCCCTGGTCTACGGGGCAGAAGCAGTTATGTAACGCCCATGATGCGGCTATATCTCCCACGTGTCGAGGCATGACTTAGAGGCATAACCGCATTGTGGTTTTGTCGCAAGAAGGGTCATCTTCACACAATCCCATGTAATGAACAAGACTGGGATAAAGAGTTGGCTTACAATCGCCACTTCACACAATACATAAATAAATCATACATCATTCAGAGATACACACATAGGTCCGACTACGGAACCAAAAGAAAAGAAGACAACCCAACTGCTAGATCCCTGATCGTCCCAACTGGGCTCCACTAGTGATCAATAAGAAAAGAAACAACACAACGGACAAGATCTTCATCGAGCTCCCACTTGAGCTCAGTTGCGTCACCTGCACTGGTCTCATCGGCACCTGCAACTGTTTGGAAGTATTTGTGAGTCACGAGGACTCAGCAATCTCACTCCCGCGAGATCAAGACTATTTAAGCTTATAGGAAAGGATGGTGTAAAGAGGAGGAGCTGCAGCAAGCACTAAGCATATATGGTGGCTAACATACGCAAAAGAGAGCGAGAAGAGAAGCAACGGAACGGTCGTGAACTAGCAATGATCAAGAAGTGATCCTGAACACCTACTTACGCCAAAACATAACACAAGAAACCGTGTTCACTTCCCGGACTCCGCCGAGAAGAGACCATCACGGCTACACACGCGGTTGATGCGTTTTAATTAAGGTCAAGTGTCAAGTTCTCTACAACCGGACATTAACAAATTCCCATATGCCACATAACCGCGGGCACGGCTTTCGAACGATATAACCCTGCAGGGGTGTCCCAACTTAGCCCATTATAAGCTCTCACGGTCAACGAAGGATATTCCTTCTCCCGGGAAGACCCGATCAGTCTCGGAATCCCGGTTACAAGACATTTCGACAATGGTAAAACAAGACCAGCAAAGCCGCCCGAATGTGCCGACAAATCCCGATAGGAGCTGCACATATCTCGTTCTCAGGGCACACCGGATTGTCCAAGCTTCCGGTAGGCCAGCCCAGAGTTGCCCCTGGTGGCCACCGGCGACTGACAGGTTGGACCAACACTCAGAGGAGCACTGGCCCGGGGGTTTAAAATAAAGATGACCCTTGAGTCTGCAGAACCCAAGGGAAAAAGGCTTAGGTAGGAAAATGGTAAAACCAAGGTTGGGCCTTGCTGGAGGAGTTTTATTCAAGGCGAACTGTCAAGGGGGTCCCATAAATCACCCAACCGCGTAAGGAACGCAAAAATCAAGGAACATAACACCGGTATGACGGAAACTAGGGCGGCAAGAGTGGAACAAAACACCAGGCATAAGGCCGAGCCTTCCACCCTTTACCAAATATATAGATGCATTAATTAAATAAGAGATATTGTGATATCCCAACATAAACATAATCCAACATGGAGCAATCTTCATCTTTACCTGCATCTAGCAATGCTATAAGAGGGGCTGAGCAAAAGCGGTAACATAGCCAAACAGCGGTTTGCTAGGAAGGATGACAAAGGTTAGAGGTTCATGGCAACTTGGGAGGCTTGAAAAGCAAGTGGTAGGTAGCGCGGCATAGCAATAGAGCGAACAGCTAGCAAGCAAAGATAGAAGTGATTTCGAGGGTATGGTCATCTTGCCTGAGATCCCGCAAAGAAGAAGAACGAGTCCATGAAGAAGACAAGCGGACGTAGTCGAACGAATCCTCACAACTCCGGAACGAAACCGAAGCTAACGAGAGAAGCAACCCGGAAAGAAACAAACAACATAGTAAACAACCACCACATACACATGACATGATGCAAAAACAAATATGATGCATGACCGGTTTAATGAGGCATGGCATGGCAAAATGCAACAAACAACACTACAAATTAAGTGGAGCTCAATATGCAACGAGTTGCATATTGACGAAACACCACATCAATTATTTAGTTCTCTCTCGTTTATGGACCCAACAATATTAAATGTTTTTAACCATGGCAAGAGGTGAAGCATAAGGAAACTACCTATTTAAGCAAGTTAAATGAGGCCGGAAACAAACAACAACAATTCCGGAAAATCCTCATGTCCATATATTGGGATTGGTACTGTTCTGCCATAAACGCCATTTTAATGTTGTTAAACAGAAAAATAGAGTGCACCATGTTAAACTAGGCATTTTTCCACCCCATTTACATATAAAGTTTATTAAAATCCGAGCTACGGTTATTTAGTTATGAAATAAATCATTTTAACATATTATTCGAGCAAATTTAATCAAACAACATTTTAAACAATTTTAACATGGGTGAAAATGGCATATTATTAAACTACACAAAATTCTAAGCATTTTACGTGTTTAAATCATGTTAAACCGATGCACGGTTTATTAGTTATTAATGCATGAACGTGAGGGGGTTTTCTGTAAACTATGAACTCCTGGATAATGCTAAAATCGCAGCGCAGGGAAAAAATAACACGGGCCGCATCTTGCTGGTCCGATAGAGTACAGGAGGGGGTACTGGAGGGGCTTCTCACCCATGGGCTTGGCCCGGTGAGGCAGAGGCGAACTGGGCCGGATCTGGAGAAGGCAAGGGGAGGCTGCTGGCCCAGGCGCGGAGGCCACGCGCGACTGCGGTCAATGGGGTGAGCGGGCGAGCTGTTCGCTTCTGAAGAACAGAAGCAGCAGCAGGCGGGACGAGGCGCTGGCTCAGGCGAGCGAAGCAGAGGCGCTAGACTTGATGGGCGGCGCAGATGGTCTCCGGCGAGGGCACCGGTGGCCGGGGACGGGGCCCAGGCGGCGGGATCCGGCCAGAACGGGCAAGGGCGGTTGAGGTGGCTCCTTGCTGGAGAGGAGGTCGGGGACGCGATGCGGAGGACGCAGGGGAGTCAGGGCGAGAGGAGCAGGGGCGGCCACCGACGAGCACGCGACGGCGGATCCGGCCATGGGGCGCCGGACTTGGCCGGAGAAGGGGCGGAGGCGCGCCGGGTTGGGGCGGCAGTGGCTCTGCTCGTTGCAGGGGAAGCAGATGGCAGCGGCAGGGAGTCGGCGGCGGCGAACGAGCGCGAGGCAGAGGAGGCAGGCCTGGCAACGAACGAGGTGAGGAGGCGCTCGGCAGGAGGCGAGGCAGGCAGCGACGACGAATGAGGTGAGGAGGCGCTCGGGCACCTGCCGCTGGGTCGAGGCTCGAGGAGCTCCTCTCCTTTGGTGCTGGACACGCACGGGAGCCGGGAGGGGAGGCGGCTGGAGGATGAGGAGAGACGAGGGCGACGCCTGGAGCAGCCGCTGGAAGGGCTCCGACGAGGCGAGCTAGGGGAGGCCTCGGGCGCCATGGCTTTGTTCCTGGGAGGAGGATGAAGAGAGATGCCGAGATGATTTGGATCATGGTGCGGGCTCTGTTGGTGGGGAAACGAGGGAGGCAGCAGTCGATGGATTGGATGGATCAGGTGGAGAGGTAGTTGGCTCGGGATGGATCCCGAGGAAGATGGTGGCGGCGGAGTGGGAAGGATGGGACAAGCTTCCTAAAGTTTAGGGTTGGACTATTTATATAGGTAGGGGATTAGGGTAGGGGTTTAACGCGATCCGTCCGATCGTAATCGGGCGGTCGATAATGAGTAGGCTAGAGCGTCCAACAAAGAAAACGGAGATGTTTTGTAGATGTTAGGGGATGATCCGGACCCAACGGTAACGAAAGTCCGGTTCGGGTTCGGGACAAATTTCGGACGCGCGCGAGGGGGCGATGCACTGTGCAAAGAGGGACTCCGGTTTAAGCAAGAGGGAAAACGAAGAACGAGGTTGGTCTCGGAAGGGTCAGCGAAAGCAAGGGGGGAACGCGGCCACTACGAGGGGATGCAAGTTTTTAAAACATGGCGGCAACGAAGTGCCGATGCAATGCAAATGATGCGATGACGAATGCAACAAACAAATAAAACACATGGCGCACATGAAAAACATGGAAGGCGTCTGGAGCGTCGGTTTCGGGGCGTCACAACACTCCACCACTACAAGAGGATCTCGTCCCGAGATCTAGGATGGCACCGGAGAGAAAACGGAAGAGGAAGAGAAGAGGTAAAACTAATTGCTTCTTTGACAAACGAGTGAAACTAAAGAACCTTGCGAGGTTGAACAAATCGAAAGAAATGACACAACGGAGATAAGTGAATTGAGAGCACTCCGTAGTAAACGGAAAACAAGGAACACCATGTGAACTTTGGAGTTTGCAAAGCTATGAATGACGAGAACAATGGACGAGAAATACATGCAAGCACTCCGGTTGAAACGAGATGTACAAGGAACGATAATGATCAAATACGATAATGCTCCGGTTGGAAAATGGAAGGGGTACTATATGGACTTGGCAAAATGAAAGCACTTGGATGAGACTCCGGTTGGAAGAGGAATGATAGACATCAACACTCCGGTTAAAACAAGATAAAGAAGGAATGAGAATGGTATAATTTGGGCAGCACTCCGCCTGTAAATGGAAGGAATTGAACATGATCTTGACAAGATGAGAGGATACTCGATGAAATTAACAACACATTGCCTCCGGTACTAATGAAAGAATGGCACAAGGGAAAAGAAAGATTTCAGACCGCACTCCGGTTGAGGAAGAAGACGAAACTTGATAAGATGAGAAAACTCGAATAGATGACACAACACTCCGGTTAAAAGGAAAAGCACGAAAAGAACACGATGCTCACAATCCGAGATGATGAGTGAAAAGAGCAACGTCACAACGCCTCCAGAACGAAATAATTGAAGCTAGACCGTCGGAATAAGAGAACGGAGAAGGAAATGACAACTTCCACCACAATTGAATTAGGGAAACGTCCTTCCAAGAAGGTTTGGACGGGGTTGTTGGAAAAGCAACAACGAAAAGAATAAGCTTGTAGTGGGCTTATGGAAAACATCTCAAAACTTGAGGTGAAATTCTGCCACTAACGAAAACAATTGCTTGCTTGAGATCAACGAAGAGATGAAATCTTCTCTCGTCTAGAGGATAGGAGAAAACTTGGATCATTTATAAGCACCATAAATAGCAAAATCCTTAGGGAAAGCTTTAGGTGAAACATGACACAAGATAAATCCAACGACGAGATTGATGGATTTAAAATACCTCATTCTTAACAACAAGTGAATCATGGAACATGAATGGAAATTGTCAAGAAGGACATAACACCACCTCATATGATAAGTTATAATGAATTGCCCTTCGGAATGCAAGATGAAGAATGTTTGAACTCCTCAAAACAACACATGTGTTGAGCACCATGTTTATTTTTGAGTATAGCTTGGCGGATCTTGACTCCAAGAGAAATCTTGAAGAACAATTGAAGAATGAAAAGAATCCTTGACGAACCACCATGTAGAGCCTCCATGAAGAACTCCGGTAATATAAGAATGATCAAACGAAATGGAAACTTAAAAAGAACTCCGGGAGAAGCCTTGCAATGATTAGATGAAGCTTTGAAATGAAATAATTGAAATAACTTGAAGCTCCGAAAAGAAAATGAACAAATGAGATCAAGAATTTTGATGAACCTCCGGAATAAGGAATTGAATTTACTCGATGAAACAAGAATAAGAATTACATTATGCTCATCCTTCACCAATTAATTGATGACAAGCAATGGGTTTGTCAAACTACTTATCCCCATAGAAAGGATTAAGATAGACACAGCGCAAACTTGGGAAGGTCTTCATCGAACCACCGGTAGGATTGAAACAACGAATACATTGATATGATAACGAAGGAAGAGAAATCTTGAACGAACCACCGCGAGAATTGAAAACAATTGAAGAAAAGAGGACGAAACACCGTAAGAATTAAAGAACGCGCGAAAATACTCAAGGGAATTTGATACACGAGAACGAAGAGATCACGAGCTGATTAGAGAATACTTGGACGATGCACCGGAATAATATGGAGATGACCGAAGAGACATCAATTTAGAATAATTGGAGAACGAAGCTGAAAAACTTAGAACGAAGAAATCTTCTGAAAAGATGGCCTTTGGAGAATTAAACTGAAAAGACTCATGAATTGCTTGGATGGGTGAAAAGAATTCTCACAATCGAAAACAATTATGAGAGGGTGGCATCAAGCTAGAACCATGAATCTTCAAGAGAACGGACCCAGATTTAGGAGAAATCCTTCTTCGGTCTTCAAATGTGGAGAATGATGATGAGAGACACCACCATGAATTATTGAGATACTCCGGGATGAAAAATTAGAAAGGTTGAACCAACGATGAAAATAATTTGAAAGATCTTGGAGAAAGACAATTGACTGATGATAATTCATTCTTACGTCAAACTTTGCAATGAATTAGAGAATAACTCCAGAAAAATTAGAAGAGTCAGGTAAGATCCTGGGAAAATACCTGTGGGTTAGGGCCCACTCAAGAGAAACACCGTTGAAATGATTTAAAAGAGAGATTGCGCTAGTTGAATTAAATGGCTTGAATGAGATAGCATCCTCAAAAGAACTTGAGTGAATTGAGAATGGGAACTTGAATCCTCTGGGATAACTTCAGCACTCCGGAACAATTGAATAGCAAACGGGAAATGATTAAGAGATGAACCAACATACGAAAACACTTGAAACGAGGAAGGGAATATGATCAACACCGAAAGCTTGAATTGGGTCCACCGGAGAAGAAACACCAACGAAGGATGATGAACTTGAAACTGTTGAGCATCTTCATGGGAACTCACCGGATAAGAACACTGAAAGAAAAGAATGAAGAGACTTTGCATCAATAAAAAGGATACTCGATTAAGAAATCTGAGTGTTTCAAGAAAAAGGGTGGGAGGGTGGGAAAACAACGGCAACTTGGGTCGGATGAAACGAACACCGTTGAGAAAAAGCTTAGAATTGATCTTGCGAATGTTGGAATGAGTGGATGCACTTGAAGAGAAACACGCCGGTTGGAAGAGAATTAACATGACGACCTCGATGAACAAGAAGGATTAGTATCCACATAGAAATATGAGAACACCGTTTAGGAAAGGTATGGATTCAACATTTGACTTCGAAGCAACTCGAATACCACAAATAAAACAAAACAAAGGATTGGCTCGCAGAATAAGCCGGAACAAACATATGATAGAGATTTCGTCCGAAGTTTTCGTGGTGGGGCCCACACGGGCTCAATCGTGCAGCACCATCATGTACAAGGCTGTGCACATGACATACGAAGCTTCCCCGAGTCGGCAAAGCCATGGACTCTTTAAGACACTACGAGACCACTGTAAAACCAACCGTGGAAAGGCGGACCACTAGACGTCGAACCCCAATCTCATATCATGCGTCTGTCGGAAAGATATCCTAAGGCTACTAGAATTCCCACTTATAAACTCCCGAAACTTTCTGGTTATGCAATCTGGTGTAGGGATACAGAGGACACAAAATATATATCACCCAAACTAGCAATCCCTAGATCCAGCTGTATCCATCCGTCAACACATAACCAAGAAACCTTCGGAAATCGTTTACCTCAACCTTCGAAAAACATCCGTTATACAAGTCATGGCAATACTCCCGAACTCCCGCCCCAGTACTGGGTGGCGTCGAGGTGATCTCACCAACAACTGCATAAAAGAGATTTCGATGTCGGCGAAACTCAGGTATTCCAGAATTGCAACAATAAAATTGTGACGACAACACCTCGGAGCTCAACTCCCCGGGACACTGCCACAACCCCTAAATGTCAGGAGGCACCAAGAACAATGTTCTCATCACAAAACCATCGGAACGATTCCAAGATACCCGCGTGATCCTAAAAAAATTTAGTGAAATTTGAGGAGAGAAAAGTCAAAACTTCTACGTCAGGAGACCTCACCAGAGCGACGAAGGGACTGCGGAGTAAAAAGAATCCTACTCACCGATATATATAACCCTAAGACTCAAAACATTTTTTTCTAGACTCAACAACGCCAGCGATTCGATCAAGCAGGGGGCTCCTAAGTCGGGGATGGCTCTGATTACCAACTTGTAACGCCCATGATGCGGCTATATCTCCCACGTGTCGAGGCACGACTTAGAGGCATAACCGCATTGTGGTTTTGTCGCAAGAAGGGTCATCTTCACACAATCCCATGTAATGAACAAGACTGGGATAAAGAGTTGGCTTACAATCTCCACTTCACACAATAGATAAATAAATCATACATCATTCAGAGATACACACATAGGTCCGACTATGGAACCAAAAGAAAAGAAGACAACCCAACTGCTAGATCCCTGATCATCCCAACTGGGCTCCACTACTGATCAATAAGAAAAGAAACAACACAACGGACAAGATCTTCATCGAGCTCCCACTTGAGCTCAGTTGCGTCACCTGCACTGATCTCATCGGCACCTGCAACTGTTTGGAAGTATCTGTGAGTCACGAGGACTCAGCAATCTCACTCCCGCGAGATCAAGACTATTTAAGCTTATAGGAAAGGATGGTGTAAAGAGGAGGAGCTGCAGCAAGCACTAAGCATATATGGTGGCTAACATACGCAAAAGAGAGCGAGAAGAGAAGCAACGGAACGGTCGTGAACTAGCAAGGATCAAGAAGTGATCCTGAACACCTACTTACGCCAAAACATAACACAATAAACCATGTTCACTTCCCGGACTCCGCCGAGAAGAGACCATCACGGCTACACACGCGGTTGATGCGTTTTAATTAAGGTCAAGTGTCAAGTTCTCTACAACCGGACATTAACAAATTCCCATCTGCCACATAACCGAGGGCACGGCTTTCGAAAGATATAACCCTGCAGGGGTGTCCCAACTTAGCCCATTATAAGCTCTCACGGTCAACGAAGGATATTCCTTCTCCCGGGAAGACCCGGTCAGTCTCGGAATCCCGGTTACAAGACATTTCGACAATGGTAAAACAAGACCAGCAAAGCCGCCCGAATGTGCCGACAAATCCCGATAGGAGCTGCACATATCTCGTTCTCAGGGCACACCGGATTGTCCAAGCTTCCGGTAGGCCAGCCCAGAGTTGCCCCTGGTGGCCACCGGCGACTGACAGGTTGGACCAACACTCAGAGGATCACTGGCCCGGGGGTTTAAAATAAAGATGACCCTTGAGTCTGCAGAACCCAAGGGAAAAAGGCTTAGGTAGGAAAATGGTAAAACCAAGGTTGGGCCTTGCTGGAGGAGTTTTATTCAAGGCGAACTGTCAAGGGGGTCCCATAAATCACCCAACCGCGTAAGGAACGCAAAAATCAAGGAACATAACACCGGTATGACGGAAACTAGGGCGGCAAGAGTGGAACAAAACACCAGGCATAAGGCCGAGCCTTCCACCCTTTACCAAATATATAGATGCATTAATTAAATAAGAGATATTGTGATATCCCAACATAAACATAATCCAACATGGAGCAATCTTCATCTTTACCTGCATCTAGCAATGCTATAAGAGGGGCTGAGCAAAAGCGGTAACATAGCCAAACAACGGTTTGCTAGGAAGGGTGACAAAGGTTAGAGGTTCATGGCAACTTGGGAGGCTTGAAAAGCAAGTGGTAGGTAGCGCGGCATAGCAATAGAGCGAACAGCTAGCAAGCAAAGATAGAAGTGATTTCGAGGGTATGCTCATCTTGCCTGAGATCCCGCAAAGAAGAAGAACGAGTCCATGAAGAAGACAGGCGGACGTAGTCGAACGAATCCTCACAACTCCGGAACGAAACCGAAGCTAACGAGAGAAGCAACCCGGAAAGAAACAAACAACATAGTAAACAACCACCACATACACATGACATGATGCAAAAACAAATATGATGCATGACCGGTTTAATGAGGCATGGCATGGCAAAATGCAACAAACAACACTACAAATTAAGTGGAGCTCAATATGCAACGAGTTGCATATTGACGAAACACCACATCAATTATTTAGTTCTCTCTCGTTTATGGACCCAACAATATTAAATGTTTTTAACCATGGCAAGAGGTGAAGCATAAGGAAACTACCTATTTAAGCAAGTTAAATGAGGCCGGAAACAAACAACAACAATTCCGGAAAATCCTCATGTCCATATATTGGGATTGGTACTGTTCTGCCATAAACGCCATTCTAATGTTGTTAAACAGAAAAATAGAGTGCACCATGTTAAACTAGGCATTTTTCCACCCCATTTACATATAAAGTTTATTAAAATCCGAGCTACGGTTATTTAGTTATGAAATAAATCATTTTAACATATTATTCGAGCAAATTTAATCAAACAACATTTTAAACAATTTTAACATGGGTGAAAATGGCATATTATTAAACTACACAAAATTCTAAGCATTTTACATGTTTAAATCATGTTAATCCGATGCACGGTTTATTAGTTATTAATGCATGAACGTGAGGGGGTTTTCTGTAAACTATGAACTCCTGGATAATGCTAAAATCGAAGCGCAGGGAAAAAAATAACATGGGCCGCATCTTGCTGGTCCGATAGAGTACAGGAGGGGGTACTGGAGGGGCTTCTCACCCATGGGCTTGGCCCGGTGAGGCAGAGGCGAACTGGGCCGGATCTGGAGAAGGCAAGGGGAGGCTGCTGGCCCAGGCGCGGAGGCCACGCGCGACTGCGGTCAACGGGGTGAGCGGGCGAGCTGTTCGCTTCTGAAGAACAGAAGCAGCAGCAGGCGGGACGAGGCGCTGGCTCAGGCGAGCGAAGCAGAGGTGCTAGACTTGACGGGCGGCGCAGATGGTCTCCGGCGAGGGCACCGGTGGCCGGGGACGGGGCCCAGGCGGCGGGATCCGGCCAGAACGGGCAAGGGCGGTGGAGGTGGCTCCTTGCTGGAGAGGAGGTCGGCGATGCGATGCAGAGGACGCAGGGGAGTCGGGGCGAGAGGAGCAGGGGCGGCCACCGACGAGCACGCGACGGCGGATCTGGCCATGGGCGCCGGACTTGGCCGAAGAAGGGGCGGAGGCGCGCCGGGTTGGGGCGGCAGTGGCTCTGCTCGTTGCAGGGGAAGCAGATGGCAGCGGCAGGGAGTCGGCGGCGGCGAACGAGCGCGAGGCAGAGGAGGTAGGCCTGGCAACGAACGAGGTGAGGAGGCGCTCGGCAGGAGGCGAGGCAGGCAGCGACGACGAATGAGGTGAGGAGGCGCTCGGGCACCTGCCGCTGGGTCGAGGCTCGAGGAGCTCCTCTCCTTTGGTGCTGGACACGCACGGGAGCCGGGAGGGGAGGTGGCTGGAGGATGAGGAGAGACGAGGGCGACGCCTGGAGCAGCCGCTGGAAGGGCTCCGACGAGGCGAGCTAGGGGAGGCCTCGGGCGCCATGGCTTTGTTCCTGGGAGGAGGATGAAGAGAGATGCCGAGAGGATTTGGATCATGGTGCGGGCTCTGTTGGTGGGGAAACGAGGGAGGCAGCGGTCGATGGATTGGATGGATCAGGTGGAGAGGTAGTTGGCTCGGGATGGATCCCGAGGAAGATGGTGGCGGCGGAGTGGGAAGGATGGGACAAGCTTCCTAAAGTTTAGGGTTGGACTATTTATATAGGTAGGGGATTAGGGTAGGGGTTTAACGCGATCCGTCCGATCGTAATCGGGCGGTCGATAATGAGTAGGCTAGAGCGTCCAACAAAGAAAACGGAGATGTTTTGTAGATGTTAGGGGATGATCCGGACCCAACGGTAACGAAAGTCCGGTTCGGGTTCAGGACAAATTTCGGACGCGCGCGAGGGGGCGATGCACTGTGCAAAGAGGGACTCCGGTTTAAGCAAGAGGGAAAACGAAGAACGAGGTTGGTCTCGGAAGGGTCAGCAGAAGCAAGGGGGGAACGCGGCCACTACGAGGGGATGCAAGTTTTTAAAACATGGCGGAAACGAAGTGCCGATGCAATGCAAATGATGCGATGACGAATGCAACAAACAAATAAAACACATGGCGCACACGAAAACATGGAAGGCGTCTGGAGCGTCGGTTTCGGGGCGTCACAAGTTATCCCCACGGAACTCATTTACGGGTCCCCTCGAGTGCTTGCCTATGATGAAGTAGCGCAGGATCAGCACCGGCGTGACGACGCTGTGCTACTCGAGGAGAACCGTCTCCGGGCTGCTACGTGTGCTGCACGCTACCAGCAAGCCCTGCATCGCTATCATAGCCGCAGGGTTCACGCCCGGTGTTTTGAGAAAGGTGACCTTGTCCTTACGCGCATTCAGTCCGCCAAGGGTACTCACAAGTTATCACCAAAGTGGGAAGGCCCTTACCAGGTAGTACGAGTCACCAGACCTGGCGTAGTCCGTTTGGAGACCGGATATGGCACTCAATTGCAAAATCATGGAATATTGAGCATCTCCGAAAGTTCTACCCGTAAGGCGCAGACGTTGTCGGGCCCTGCCCGGCAGCCACCCATTGTACATGGCCTTGCCGAAGTTGCATGTAACCCCTGTACAAGCCGGGGCGATGACCCCGTGCAAGAGAAAATAAAGAAGCATTGTAGGGGGGCCCAAATAAGTTTGCATGCGTGCACAAGCACACCTAGATCACTACATGCGCATTTCATGAGCATTTGCATATGCATATAGATAGGATTGCATCCTGCATTCATTCTCATCTACATGGAGTTGCAGGTTCCTGCTGTGAACTTGACTTTGACAAAGGATGAGAAGATTGCACGGCACAGCAATCCCTGGCAAGCCAAACAGATAAGTTTACCTCATGTCGATTAGTGTTCTGTAAAGCTATAACTTTGCATGAGAAAACCTCGCCTCTCTTTTGAAACTTAGGTGCTCCCATCCATGACTTGAACGTTGCTTCAGTCAGGATAGTCGTAGTAGCCTTTGGTGAAAAGGAGTTGGTGGGGGCGGGCCCCTTGTTTGTTCCCCGGCAGACAGAGCTCTCCGACAGACAAAAAGGGGTGCCGGCAGGATATCCTGCCGTGGTAACTAGTTTATTTACATTAAAGAGGCACTCCACCTCTGCATGGACATGTACATGCACAAGTTCCCGGCTAGGTTCATCTTTTTCCTTCATATGCAGATACAAGTACAAGAATTACAGAACACAAAGATGGACTCGAGAGATTACATTATTTGAATTAAAATTTGGCAATTGCCGGCAGATTTAAGATTTAAAAAACATAAGTGCTCCGTGATGCCCTTTCTTTTCCCTCTCCTCCTAGGTGGAGCCGTCGAAGGTGAGGAGGGAAAAAGGAGTGCCAAGGCGAATGCCCGGCCCGCTCTCATCAGGCTCCAGGAGAGGTAGCCCGGGGGAACCGGAAGCGCGAGGGGACGCCTCGATGGAGAGCACGGCGGAAGGCGACTGATGACCCACAAGTATAGGGGATCGCAACAGTTTTCGTGGGTAGAGTATTCAACCCAAATTTATTGATTGGACACAAGGGGAGCCAAAGAATATTCTCAAGTATTAGCAGTTGAGTTGTCAATTCAACCACACCTGGATAACTTAGTATCTGCAGCAAAGTATTTAGTAGCAAAGTAGTATGGAAGTAACGGTAACGGTAGCAAAAGTAATATTTTTGGGTTTTGTAGTGATTGTAACAGTAGCAACGGAAAAGTAAATAAGCAAAGAACAATATGTGAAAATCTCGTAGGCATTGGATCGGTGATGGAGAATTATGCCGGATGTGGTTCATCATGTAACAATCATAACATAGGGTGACACAGAACTAGCTCCAATTCATCAATGTAATGTAGGCATGTATTACGAATATAGTCATACGTGCTTATGGAAAAGAACTTGCATGACATCTTTTGTCCTACCCTCCCGTGGCAGCGGGGTCCTAATGGAAACTAAGGGATATTAAGGCCTCCTTTTAATAGAGTACCGGACCAAAGCATTAACACATAGTGAATACATGAACTCCTCAAACTACGGTCATCACCAGGAGTGGTCCCAATTATTGTCACTTCGGGGTTGCGGGATCATCACACATAGTAGGCGACTATAGACTTGCAAGATAGGATCAAGAACTCACATATATTCATGAAAACATAATAGGTTCAGATCTGAAATCATGGCACTCGGGCCCTAGTGACAAGCATTAAGCATAGCAAAGTCATAGCAACATCAATCTCAGAACATAGTGGATACTAGGGGTCAAACCCTAACAAAACTAACTCGATTACATGATAAATCTCATCCAACCCATCACCGTCCAGCAAGCCTACGATGGAATTACTCACGCACGGCGGTGAGCATCATGAAATTGGTGATGGAGGATGGTTGATGATGACGACGGCGACGGATTCCCCTCTCCGGAGCCCCGGACGGACTCCAGATCAGCCCTCCCGAGAGAGTTTAGGGCTTGGCGGCGGCTCCGTATCGTAAAACATGATGAATCTTTCTCTCTAATTTTTTTCTCCCCAAACACGAATATATAGAGTTGGAATTGAGGTCGGTGGAGCTCCAGGGGGCCCACGAGGCAGGGGGGCGCGCCCCCCACCCTCGTGGAAAGGGTGTGGGCCCCTTGGCCTTGATTCTTTCGCCAGTATTTTTTATTATTTCCAAAAATAATCTCCGTGAAGTTTCAGGTCATTCTGAGAACTTTTGTTTCTGCACATAAATAACACCATCGCAATTCTGCTTAAAACAGCGTCAGTCCGGGCTAGTTCCATTCAAATCATCCAAGTTAGAGTCCAAAACAAGGGCAAAAGTGTTTGGAAAAGTAGATACGACGGAGACGTATCAACTCCCCCAAGCTTAAATCTTTGCTTGTCCTCAAGCAATTCAGTTGATAAACTCAATGTGATAAAGAAAAACTTTTACAAACTCTGTTTCCTCTTGTTGTTGTAAATATGTAAAGCCAGCATTCAAGTTTTCAGCAAAGATTATGAACTAACCATATTCACAATAACTCTTAGGTCTCATGTTTACTCATATCAATGGCATAATCAACTAGCGAGCAATAATAATAAATCTCAGATGACAACACTTTCTCAAAACAATCATGATATGATATAACAAGATGGTATCTCGCTAGCCCTTTCTAAGATTGAAAACAGAAATGCAGAGCACCTTTAAAGATCAAGGACTGACTAAACATTGTAATTCATGGTAAAAGAGATCCAATCATAGTCATACCCAATATAAATTAACAATAATGGATGCAAATGACAGCAGTGCTCTCCAGCTGGTGCTTTTTCATAAGAGGGTGATGACTCAAGATATAAGTAAATAGATAGGCCCTTCGCAGAGGGAAGAAGGGATTTGTAGAGGTGCCAGAGCTCGGTTTAAAGTAGAGATAAATAATATTTTGAGCGGCATACTTTCATTGTCAACATAACAACCAAGAGATGGCGATATCTTCCATGCTACACACATTATAGGCGGTCCCCAAACAGAATGGTAAAGTTTATACTCCCCCTCCACCAACAAGCATCAATCCATGGCTTGCTCGAAACAACGAGTGCCTCCAACTAACAACAGTCCCGGGGGAGTTTTGTTTGCAATTATTTTGATTTGATTTGCATAAAGCATGGGACTGGGCATCCCGGTGACCAGCCATTTTCTCGTGAGTGAGGAGCGGAGTCCACTCCTCTTGAGAATAACCCGCCTAACATGGAAGATACGGACAGCCTTAGTTGATACATGAGCTATTCGAGCATACAAAACAGAATTTCATTTGAAGGTTTAGAGTTTGGCACATACAAATTTACTTGGAACGGCAGGTAGATACCGCATATAGGAAGGTATGGTGGACTCATATGGAATAACTTTGAGGTTTAAGGGATTGGATGCACAAGCAGTATTCCCGCTTAGTACAAGTGAAGGCTAGAAAAAGACTGGGAAGCGACCAACTAGAGAGCGACAACAGTCATGAACATGCATTAAAATTAATGAACATTGAGTGCAAGCATGAGTAGGATATAATCCACCATGAACATAAATATCATGAAGGCTATGTTGATTTGTTTCAACTACATGTGTGAACATGTGCCAAGTCAAGTCACTTGAATCATTCAAAGGAGGATACCACCCCATCATACCACATCACAACCATTTTAATAGCATGTTGGCACGCAAGGTAGACCATTATAAACTCCTAGCTAATTAAGCATGGCATAAGTAACTATATTCTCTAATTGTCATTGCAAACATGTTTATTCATAATAGGCTGAATCAGGAACGATGAACTAATCATATTTACAAAAACAAGAGAGGTCGAGTTCATACCAGCTTCTCTTATCTCAATCAGTCCATCATATATCGTCATAATTGCCTTTCACTTGCACGACTGAACGATGTGAATAATAATAATAGTGCACGTGCATTGGACTAAGCTGGAATCTGCGAGCATTCAATAAACAGGAGAAGTCAAGGCAATATGGGCTCTCGGTTAAATCAACAATAATGCATATAAGCGCTACTTCGACAATTTCATTATGGTCTTCTCCTATCGACCGCCAAAGAAAGGAAAAGAAATAAAACTATTTAAACGGGAAAGCTCCCAACAAGCAAAAGAAGAACAGGAAATATTTTTGGGTTTTCTTTATAATTAATACTACTAAAACAAGAAAATAAACTAGCTAAAAGCTATTACTAATTTTTTTTGGTTTTCTTAAGATTTTTCAAACACACAAGAAGAAAGCATAAAAAGAAAATAAACTAGCATGGATATTACAGTGAAAGAGTATGAGCACCGACAACTGGCAATGAGTGTGTGAACATGAATGTAATGTCGGTGAGAAATACGTACTCCCCCAAAGCAGTTTTGTGAGAGGTGCTTTGAGCAAGGAGATCGAAAATCGCAGCAAAATGAGCTAGAACTCGTGCTTGAGCTGGATGGTGATTTTTTGGGAGGAAGAAGAAGTGTGTGGGTGCAGGAATAAGTGGAGGGGAACCACTGTGGGCCCACGAGGCAGGGGGCGCGCCCAGGGGGTGGGCGCGCCCTGGACCCTCGTGCCCAGGTGCTTGCTCCCCCTGCTGTGTTCTCAGTGCCAGATATTCTCAGATATTCCAGAAAAAAATCATATTTCAATTTCAGGGCATTTGGAGAACTTTTATTTTCGGGGTATTTTTATATTGCACGGATAATTTAGAAAACTGACAGAAAATACTATTTTTACTTTATTTCAACTAAATAACAGAAAGTAAAAGGAGGGTAAGGTTGTGCTTTCTAACTTCATCCATCTCATGCTCATCAAAAGGAATCCACTAACAAGGTTGATCAAGTCCTGTTAACAAACTCATTCCGAATAACATGGAACCGGAGAAATTTCAAATAACACTATGTTACCTCAATGGGGATATGCACATCCCCAATAATAAGAATATCATATCTCTTTTTGACAGTAGGTAGAGGAAATTCAAAACCTCCAAAAATAATCGATGGAATTTTTCCAATAGAATTGATACTGTGGACTTGAGGTTGTTTCCTTGGAAAGTGTACCGTATGCTCATTGCCATTAACATGAAAAGTGACATTGCCTTTGTTGCAATCAATAACAGCCCCTGCAGTATTCAAAAAAGGTCTTCCAAGAATAATAGACATACTATCATCCTCGGGAATATCAAGAATAACAAAGTCCGTTAAAATAGTAACGTTTGCAACCACAACAGGCACATCCTCACAAATACCGACAGGTATAGCAGTTGATTTATCAGCCATTTGCAAAGATATTTCAGTAGGTGTCAACTTATTCAAATCAAGTCTACGATATAAAGAGACAGGCATAACACTAACACCGGCTCCAAGATCACATAAAGCAATTCTAACATAGTTTCTTTTAATGGAGCATGGTATAGTTGGTACTCCTGGATCTCCAAGTTTCTTTGGTATTCCACCCTTGAAAGTATAATTAGCAAGCATGGTGGAAATTTCAGCTTCCGGTATCTTTCTTTTATTAGTAACAATTTCTTTCATATACTTAGCATAAGGATTCATTTTGAGCATATCAGTCAAATGCATACGCAAGAAGATAGGTCTAATCATTTCAGCAAAGCGCTCAAAATCCTTATCATCCTTTTTCTTGGATGGTTTGGGAGGAAAAGGCATGGGTTTCTGAACCCATGGTTCTCTTTCCATACGGTGTTTCCTAGCAACAAAGTCTCTCTTATCATAATGTTGATTCTTTGATTGTGGGTTATCAAGATCAACAGCAGGTTCAATTTCTACATCATTATCATTGCTAGGTTGAGCATCAACATGAACATCATCATTAACATTATCACTAGATTCATGTTCATTACCAGATTGTGTTTCACCATCAGAAATAGAAATATCATTAGGATTCTCAGGTGTTTCAGCAATAGGTTCACTAGAAGCATGCAAAGCCTATCATTTTTCTTTTTCTTCTTTTTAAAAGGACTAGGTGCATCAATATTATTTCTCTGAGAATCCTGCTCAATTCTCTTAGGATGGCCTTCAGGATACAAAGGTTCCTGAGTCATTTTACCAGTTCTAGTAGCCACTCTAACAGCAAAATCATTATTCTTACTATTCAATTCATTGAGCAAATCATTTTGAGCATTAAGTACTTGTTCTACTTGAGTGGTAACCATAGAAGCATGTTTACTAATGAGTTTAAGTTCACCTTTAACTCTAGACATGTAATCACCCAAGTGTTCAATCATATAAGCATTTTGTTTTAATTGTCTACCAAAATAAGCATTGAAGTCTTCTTGCTTAACCATAAAATCATCAAACTCATCTAAGCATTGGCTAGCAATTTTGGTAGGAGGGATGTCAGCTTTATCATATCTATAGAGAGAATTTACCTTTACTACCTGTGTTGGGTTATCAAGACCATGTGTTTCTTCAATAGGTGATGAATTAAGACCATATATTTCTTCGACGGGCGGTAAATTAAGACCATGTATTTCTTCAATAGGAGGTAAATTCTTAACATCTTCGGCTTTAATACCCTTGTCTTTCATAGATTTCTTTGCCTCTTGCATATCTTCAGGACTGAGAAATAGAACACCCCTCTTCTTCGGAGTTGGCTTAGGAGTTGGCTCAGAAGTTGGCTCAGGAAGTGTCCAATTATTTTCATTAGTCAACATATTATTCAATAGAATTTCAGCTTCATCTGGTGTTCTTTCCCTGAAAACAAAACCAGCACAACTATCCAAGTGGTCTGTGGAAGCATCGGTTAGTCCATTATAAAATATGTCAAGTATTTCATTTTTCTTAACACCGGCATTAAGTATTTAGCAGAGCATTAAGTAATTGGAGAAGCCTCCCCCAAGCTTGTGGGAGACTCTCTTATTCAATTTGCACAAAATTATATATTTCCCTTAAAGCAGCTTGTTTCTTATGAGCAGGGAAATATTTAGCAGAGAAGTAATAAATCATATCCTGGGGACTACGCACACAACCAGGATCAAGACAATTAAACCATATCTTAGCATCACCCTTTAATGAGAACGGAAATATTTTAAGGATATAATAGTAGCGAGTTCTCTCATCATTAGTGAACAGGGTGGCTATATCATTTAATTTAGTAAGATGTGCCACAACAGTTTCAGATTCATAGCCATAGAAGGGATCAGATTCAACCAAAGTAATTATATCAGGATCAACAGAGAATTCATAATCCTTATCTGTTGAGGATATAGACCTTAGAGTCACCCGCCAGGAGGGGCCGGGTTACTCATATGGTCACGGCCAGAAGCCCGGCGCCAAGCTTAAAGACGGTGGGCCAAAGATGGGCTTAAGACCCGGATATGGCTTAAGGCCCGTAGTTGCAGTCATTATTATGGTAGAACTTGTAGTGTAAGGCAAGAATAGTTGAGAGTCCGAGCCGGACACTCTTATGAGCCGGCCGGGACTCTGAGAGCTGCTGGGCGTCAGCCTCCCTATATAAAGGGGTGACCCGGCAGCGGTTTAGGGACAAGCACAATCTCATCGAGAGCCGGGCATAGCAGTTTAGCTCCCTGGTGATCGTAACCCTAATCAATATCACCTCAAACTGGACGTAGGCTTTTACCTTCACCATAAGGGGCCGAACCAGTATAAACCCTCGTGTTCCTTGTCCCGCATTAACCCCTTCAAGCTTCCTAGTTGCGATGGCTCCACGACTAAGTCCTAGCTCAAGGACATCTGCCGTGACAATTCCACGACAGTTGGCGCCCACCGTGGGGCCAGCGCACGGTGGATTTGAGTTCTTGAAGGGCAGCTTCGAAGGGCTCAAGGGATACGCTGTGGGCCGGATGACCAAGAGTCGTCGCGGCAAGCTCTACATCGACGATGCAAACTGGGGCCCCAACGCCGGCTCCATTGAGTACGGGTACCAGGTCCCCTTCGGCGGAATTCATGTTTTCATTGGCAAAATTGGTGAGCCGGGCCCTGAGCCGGATCTCTGCGCCGATCTCATCGAGACGGCTCAGCGTGCACGACCCGCCCGGGCCCGGCCTGCCTTAAGGCGCGCGTTTGTGGGATGTATCCATGGAGGGCCCTCTGATCTATCTGGGGCTGGCGATGAGGCGGCCGCCGGCTCTGACGGTGAGTCGGCCACCGATGAGTCAAACTCGTTGTATCAACTTCAAGATGGCAGGCTCATGGGTTGTTCCGATGGTGACAGTATTCCAGACCCGTTTGAGCCGCCAAGTCAGGTTGGAGTCTTTATGGCTGGCGCGCAGCCTGTTCAGAACCCCGCTGCTGGAGCAGGAAACCCGGTGCCTTCTCCGGCTCAGGTGCTGATGGACCTCACGGACAAGATGACGGCCCTGTTAACCGCCACGGTTGACCCGGCGGATCAAGCTCAGCATGATGCGGAGGTGGCACAGTTAAAATTGGATCTAGTGAAAGCTAAGGAGGAGCTTGCAGCAGAAGGGATCAGGATGGCTGCAGAGAGGGCGGCTCTCGATGCCCAAACTCAGCTGATCCAGGCGCAGTCCTTCTAACTCACGATGGATCAGAACACGTCCAATGAGGTCATGAGAAGGAGGCATCAAAAGACCCAATCTCGACTCCCTCCGGTTTACGATCCACGCAACCTCTTCAACACGCCAGGTGCCGGGTCTAGTAACCCGCCTGGGGTCATAGTGCCCGGGTCTGGAACCCCTATTCAACCACGAGTGATGGGGCCTCCCCAGGTGCCCCTGCCCCGCCTCAGTACGTGCCAATACCCCCGGGTCATTATAATAACCCGCTGGAGAACATGGTCGCTGCGGCAGCACGGCTGGCGGCTCTCCCAGTTGACGGCGACTCTCCAACGGCTATTGAAACCCGCCGGGTCAGGGAACTCCTTCAGACGGCACTGGCGCAGCAAGAGGCGTACTCCTACAGCCGGGATAGGATCCACTCGACCCCCCCATCCGAGCCCGAGTTACAGCAGGCACATGGTCTCAGCGACCGGCTCAAGTAACGTCCGACACCATGACCCGCCTCCTGGCCATGGCCCGGCTCATAATGGAGCCTTTCATGCAGCAGATCAGGACAGAGCGCGGCAAGAGGCGGAGCAGGTGCCTCAACTGACGGCTTACCAGACCCCCCCGGCTTATCCGACGACTTCCGTCGACGTAGGTATCCCTACCAGGACTGGGGGTGTCCCTTGTTTAGTACCAGCTATCCGCAATGAGCGTCTACCCAAGGACTTCAAGGGCCCTAGGAAGGTGCCTAATTACACAGCTGACTTACAACTCGCAGCCTGGATCGAGAGTTACGAGATGGCCATGGAACTACTGGAGGTCAGTGAGGCGGCAATGGCCAAGTACTTCACCATGATGTTGGATGGGACTGCCCGCACTTGGTTGAAAGGGCTACCACTGAACTCCATCGGGTCTTGGGCTGAGCTGAAAGCCCGGTTCATCCAAAACTTCAAGGATACCTGCAGGCAGTTGATGTCAATTGTGGATTTGACTAACTGTAAGCAGCAGGAGGGTGAGTCTACGACACATTGGGTTCGCCGGGTTAAGGAGATCATACACTCGTCAGACAAGATGGATGCCGGCTCAACGGTTTTAATGCTGGAGCAGAATTGTCGTTTTGTGCCCCTGAAGATGAAACTCGGGCGGCTTAAACGCGACTGCACTGATATGGGTACATTAATGGCGGCTCTTGTCAAGTACGCCGATTCTGATGGTACCAAGGATCCCCCTTCAGATGATGAAAGGACAGGGAAGGGAAAGAAGAACGACAATGGCAAGGGTCCTCAGTATAACCCGGGGAACCAAGGAGGAGGCAAGCGCAAGGCAGATGGCAGCCTAGAGTTTGTAGCCAACGCACAAGGCAATAACCAGCGTCGCAAGGGGAGGCCCCCTCCCCGAGGCGGCGGGTCAGGACGGACTCTGGAGCAGCTGTTGAATGAGCCTTGTCCGAGGCACGGCCCTAGAGAGAAGCCAGCGACTCATCTATGGAAGGATTGTGCAATCATGAAGGCCTTTAAGAACTACAATGGCCCGGGCGGCGGCCCAGGCGCCGGTGGCTTTCATGGCCCGGGCGGCGGCTCAAATTCTGGTTCTCAGAACGGTCAAGGGCGCTTTAATCAACAGTCTGGCCAGGGTCATCAACAGCAGCAGGGGGGTTATCAGACCAATCCAAAGCAGCTTAGCGGTGGACAGTATCATGTGTTTACCACTAGTCTATGCAAGCGAGATCAGAAGCTTCATAAGAGGGCTGTGAATGCTGTTGAGCCGGCGGTCCCACGCTACTTGCGGTGGTCTGAGTAGCCTATAGTGTGGAGTAGGGAGGATCACCCTCCCCGGGTGGATAACCCGGGCCACTTGGCCTTAGTGGTGGCTCCTCAAGTAGGAGGTTATAATTTCACAAAGGTGCTCATGGATGGAGGCAGCAGCATCAACATCCTCTATTATGAGACTTTTCGCCGTATGGGGTTGGTTGATAAGAACCTCAGCCAGTCAAACACTATCTTCCATGGTGTGGTACCTAGTAAGTCGGCTTATCCAGTCGGCAAGATTGAATTGGAAGTGGCCTTTGGTGATGAGAACAACTACAGGGTGGAGAAGTTGACCTTTGAGGTGGTCAAAATAAGAAGTCCATACCATGCTATATTTGGACGGCCGGCTTACGCCAAGTTCATGGCACGACCGTGTTATGTGTACTTACAGCTCAAGATGCCGGGTCACAATGGGACCATTACGGTTCACGGCAGCCGGAAGGTGGCTCTGGAGTGTGAGGAAGGCGATGCGGCTTGTGCAGAATCTGTTTGTGCTACAGAGGAGTTGAAGTTTTACAAAGACAATGTTGACCCAACAGATATGACCTCTCTGAAAAAGCCGACTACGGAGAATGAGCCGGCGATGAAATTTAAGTCGGCTGATGAGACTAAACTTGTCGATTTCATTCCAGGAGATTCATCTCAGCAGTTCAGCATCAGTGCCAACCTGGATCCAAAATTGGAAAGCGCGCTCATCGAGTTCATCCGGGAGAATAGGGACATCTTCGCGTGGAAATCTTCTGACATGCCAGGTGTACCTAGAGAACTTGCTGAGCACACTCTCAATGTTGATCCGAAATTTAAGCCGGTCAGGCAGTTCCTTCGGCGGTTCAATGAGGAGAAGCGGAAAGCTATTGGTGAAGAGGTGGCCCGGCTCTTGGCGGCCGGGTTTATTGTTGAAGTCTTCCACCCAGAGTGGTTGGCTAACCCGGTGCTCGTACTCAAGAAGAACGGCACCTGGCGGATGTGTGTGGACTACACGGACTTAAACAAGGCGTGTCCGGCTGATCCTTTTGCCCTTCCTCGTATTGATCAAATTATTGATGCTACGGCGTGTCCTGGCGGTTGTGCGCGCTTAAGTTTCCTGGATGCTTATTCCGGATATCATCAGATTAAGATGGCAGTTAAGGACCAGGAGAAGACGGCGTTCATCACTCCCTTTGGAGCCTTCTGCTATGTGTCTATGCCCTTTGGACTTAAGTGTGCACAGGTGACTTACCAGCGTTGTGTACAGAACTGTCTTCATAAACAGATTGGGCGCAATGTTCACGCTTATGTCGACGATATTGTGGTTAAGTCCATAAAAGAGGACACCCTGATAGATGATTTAAGGGAAACCTTTGATAATCTCTGGGTCTACAAAATGATGCTTAACCCGGCCAAGTGTGTCTTTGGTGTCCCTGCAGGCAAGCTCTTGGGGTTTTTGGTTTCTGACAGAGGCATTGAGGCTAACCCGGAGAAGATCAAGGCCATCACCTCCCTGGCTAAGCCGGCGTGTATAAATGACGTTCAGCGTTTGGCGGGTCGCATCGCTGCTTTAAGTCGGTTTATAAGCCGTTTGGGTGAGAAGGCCATGCCATTATATCAGTTGATGAAGAAAACTGATAACTTTGTCTGGAATGATGCGGCTAATACTGCCTTTGAGGATTTGAAAAAGCAGCTGGCAGAGCCCCCAGTCCTTTCTGCTCCGGTTGATAAGGAGCCCGTATTACTGTACGTGGCGGCGAACACACGAGCCGTCAGTGTGGCTATGGTGGTGGAGCGCAAGGAGGAGGGCAAGGAGCATCCGGTTCAGTGGCCGGTTTATTATGTCAGCGAAGTGCTCATTGAGTCCAAGCAGCGATATCCGCATTGGCAGAAGCTTGTTTATGGTGTGTTCATGGCAAGCCGGAAACTCAAGCATTATTTTCAGGGTCATCCCATCACTGTGGTCAGTTCTGCCCCTCTTGGTGATATCATTCAAAACAGGGAGGCCACAGGGAGAGTAGCTAAGTGGGCTATAGAGCTCGGACCTCATGGTCTCAAGTACGTGCCACGCACTGCTGTTAAATCTCATGCCTTGGTGGATTTCATCAATGACTGGACAGAGTCACAAGTGCCCGAGCAGAAGCCGGATAACACATATTGGACTATCCACTTCGATGGGTCCAGGCAGTTGGAGGGCTCGGGGGCTGGAGTCGTGTTGGCTTCCCCTAAAGGTGAAAAGTTCCATTATGTGCTACAGTTGCTGTTTCCTTGCACTAACAACGCGGCTGAGTACGAGGCCTTGCTCCATGGTCTTCGGATGGCTAAGGAGATGAGCTTAAGCCGGGTAAGGTGCTTCGGCGACTCAGACTTGGTGGCTCAACAAGTATCAGGAAAGTGGGATTCCAAGGACCCTCTCATGGCGGCTTATCGCCGCGAGGTTGATGCCATTGCTGGGCACTTTTAGGGTTATCAAGTGGAACACATCGATCGCAGGAAGAACGAGGCGGCGGATGCCTTAAGCCGGCTGGGCTCTCAGCGAAAACCGGTGCCGCCCAACACTTTCCTGGATGTCCTGTATAGCCCTTCTGTTAAGTTGCCTACAGAGGAAGACTTGGCTGTCCCTGACCTGGAGGCCCGACTGGTGGCGGCTCTTCATATCATACCAGACTGGACAATACCATATCTGGCTTACATGACCCGGGGCGAGTTGCCTGAGGACGAAACTTTGGCTAGGCAAATAACCCGGCGGGCTAAGTCAATGATTCTTATCAATGGAGAGTTGCATCACCGCAGTGTTACGGGAGCTTTTCAGCGTTGTGTTTCCCCTGAAGAAGGTCAAGAAATCTTGCGTGAGATCCATGAAGGGGATTGTGGCCATCATGCCGGCTCAAAGTCTCTTGTGGCTAAGGCTTTTCGTCATGGTTTTTATTGGTTGACGGCTCATGCTGGTGCGGAGGACTTGGTCAGTAAGTGTGATGGTTGCCAGAGGTTCTCACGACGGGCTCACGTGCCGGCTCAGGAGCTAAGGATGATCCCAATCACTTGGCCCTTTGCGGTCTGGGGGCCTTATATGGTTGGGCCTTTTAAGAGGTCCAAAGATAAGAAGACCCACCTCTTGGTGGCTGTTGACAAATTCACAAAGTGGGTGGAAGCTGAGCCAGTTAGCAAGTGCGATGCAGCCACGGCGGTTCAATTTATGAAAAAGGTGATTTTCCGCTTTAGTTTTCCGCACAGCATTATAACTGACAATGGCACCAATCTCTCCAAAGGCGCCATGGAAGAGTTTTGTCAACGAGAGCATATCCGACTTGATGTTTCCTCAGTGGCTCATCCTCAATCCAATGGTCAAGCTGAGAGAGCTAATCAGGAGATTCTGAAGGGCATCAAGCCCCAACTTTTGGTCCCTTTGCAACGGACGCCGGGTTGTTGGGTGGAGGAGTTGCCCTTCGTGTTATGGAGCATCAACACTACTCCTAACAGGTCTACAGGTTTTACGCCTTTCTTCATGGTTTATGGAGCAGAAGCAGTCCTCCCCAGTGACATCCGTCATGACTCACCTCGTGTGGCGGCTTACGTTGAGGCGGATAATGAACAGGCGCGCCAAGATGCTCTGGACTTGTTGGACGAACAGCGTGATGTGGCAGCAGCCCGTTCAGCGATTTACCAACAAGACCTGCGCCGTTATCATAGCCGCCGGGTTAAATCCCGGGTCTTCCAAGAAGGCGATCTCGTGCTCCGGCTCATCCAGGATCAAACAGATGCACACAAGTTATCCCCGCCTTGGGAAGGGCCCTTTGTGGTCAGCAAGAACTTGCACAACGGGTCATATTACCTCATTGACATTCGGGAGCACAAAGATTCACGTAAGTCGGAGGAAGAGACCCGTCGGCCGTGGAACATAGCTCAGCTTCGGCCTTACTACACTTGAGCCACCGGCTCTCGTGGTGTACATATTTCTCTCAGCCATGTATATTATGATAAGCAATAAAGCAGGACCTCTGTCCTTTTTTCTCCTCCAAATATGCACGTGTTGATTTCATTGCAAGATTACATGATGACTTAAAGGAGGATCCGGCTTATGATTGTATTCGAATCTAGCTGTAAGCAATAAGGTCACTTGGGGGCTTCCTGTTCAAACATGGGCCGTATTCGAACCAAAGAGAACATAGCTGTCGATAGCCATTTGATTGGCAAAGTGCCGAGCTCATTGGGAGGTTACCTTTGGTCATATTTGAATCATAATTTAACCCCTCTGAGAACCGACGTGGATCGTATTCGAATCAGCATTGTTAAACAATTCTTCAAAATCACTTGGGGGCTTCCTGTTCGAACATGGGTCGTATTCGAACCAAAGAGAACATAGCTATCGGTACCCTCTTGATTGGCATCGCCACACCCACTGGGGGCTATATGATTGTATCCGAATCTTAGCTTAACCCCTTTGGGCCGGGTCTCTGGTCATATTTGAACCGGAAGCCCCTAAGTTCTTCTGCTTTATCACAAGTTTTCTCTGATTATGTCAAGGTGTGTACAGCCGGGTCTCACTTTGCCGGCTTAACTTTGGTTTACAGTATTGCTGAACGCAATGGGTGTTATAAGACAGGTAAACCGGAGTTGCGGTACCAACTTTCTCCTCCGGGTTATCTAAACCGGAAGTATGCTTGCCGGCCGTTAAGTATGTTCTTACGGCTGTATTCAGGATATAATTGAAGACAAGTCCTTTTTTATTCATATTCTGGGTTATCTAAAATTTATGATTCTCAGGGTGGTAAGCCGCCTCGAGACTTGTGATTTGCCCTTCTATGCAGGATAATTAAAGGCACCTCTTTTGAGGTTAAGAAAAACAAAGGATTGATTATGACCTGGAGAAACATCAAAGAGACAACTTCAAAAGACTTCAGCATTCAATACGTGCACGATGGCACGGCAGAGATAAACTGTTGCACCTATTCTATTACAAAACTCATTAAGTCCATAAGGGTGGAGCATTGTTTGGTAAACCGCCAGCCGAGTTACGACGCTTGCTGAGTTGAAGTCTCCGCTTGTTCCTATCTTCTCCTCCGGCTGATCCCAAGACCTGGAAGATTGATGACTTCCAGTCGATACCGCTGAGAGCTTCGAATTGGGCTTCCTCGTCAATTAACCCGGCCGGGTCAATCTCCAGGGCGAAAGTGTGCTGACGAGCCGGCGGGATCAAGTTGAGGGCTTCATAGCGAGGGGTTGGAATCCTCTGATTCTCCACATTGTAACCCGGCTGGTACTTGGTCAGATCTGTGTCGTTACCGATAAGGGTGGCCACCGGGCGTACAGCCTTCACGCAAGCTGCGAAGTCCTTCTGATCGAAAGCTGAGCCGTCTTCCTTCAGGCTTGGATAGCCAAGGGCGATGTCCGCCGAGTCTAACTCCGGCAGGAATGCCTTGGCCCGGCTCAGCGCGGCGATTGCTCCGGCTCTTGCAGAGGCCCGTCGCAGCTCTTGAATCCGTTGAGGCAGCACAGCGAGCCGGCGAAGGACTTCTGCCAAGTGAGTCGGCACCTCGTTGGATAAGGCCACCACAGCTAAGGCACGCTGTGACCCGGTGTAGAGCTGCTCCACCAGGGTATACACGGCCTTCAGCTTGGTGACCACGCTCTGGTTGAGGTTGGCACTTCTAGGACCTGTTTAACAGAATCAGATAAGCCGGCGACAAGGATGAATTATGAGATATAAACATTCTAAACTTGATGAAAGCCGGTGAGGCGACTTACCGAAGATGGCGGGCACCATCTGGGAAACCTGGCGCTTTAGGCCGGAGAGCTCGGCGGTCTTCTCGGAGAGAGTCTTCTCCGCCTGTTCAGCCCGGGTCACCAATGCGGCCTTCTCTTCGGCCCAGGCTTTCCGCTCAGCATCAAATTCTGTCTTCAGCTTCTCTTGCGCGGCGATGCTGGACATGAACTTGGCGTTTGCCTTCCGGGTCTCCATCTCTTGCATCTTCAGCCGGCTGTTGACATCAGCAAGGTCAGCCTCAAGCTTCTTGCCAGTAGCCTGTATCAGTTTCCGGGTTATGGCATGAACAATTACTCTACAAATTTAAAGTCCCAAGCGTTTTCCAAGCAAAGACACTTGGCACTTGGGGGCTAATGCATATTGAACGTTTTCTATCTACATATTGCCGGTTCAAATGGAGTAAGCCGGAACCTAAGTCTACAACGTACTCAGTCATAAGTCGTCGACTTGGGGGCTAGCATGGTACAGGTAACTAAGCAGTGAATAAGAGGACAAAAGAGTAAATAAGAGGACAAAAGGATGTTACCTCAGACTTCTGCTGGATCTAGGTCACCATGACAACCTCGGCGTCCCGGCTCTTGTGCACTTGGCTGATGTAGCCAGAGACGAGCTCTGCAATGCTCAGGTTGGTGTAGTCGGAGAGGTCCAGGTTCACCTGGTGGGGCTGCAGCAACTCCCCCTTAGCGGAGCACTTGGCCAGCACGGTCGGTCTCCCCGGTTCAACGAACTCCGTTCGGGTGATTACCACGTCCGGGTCATTTGTTGGTTGGGCCGAGCCGGAGGCCTCCGGGTCGGCAGAAGCTTCTACAGGCGCCGTGTCCATTGGAGTGGTGGCTTCGAGGGCGGAGGCAGCTGGCGGGTCTTGGACCGTCACCTCCGGCTCAGGCAAATCCGGCACTCCGGCCGACTTGGTTTTCTTCACCCTCTTGGTGAGCTTTGCCTGGGCACTGAAAGAACAACAAAGGTTAGTACAAAAAATATGAGTAAAGATCAGAACAACATGAGCTGATTATCGTTACCCGGGCGCGGTCTTGAAAGCCGGCAGATTCGACTGCATAGAGTCACCGGAAGAAGGGGAAGTCTCTTGATAATTTGAGTCAGAAGAATTAAGCGGTTGGCGTATAACACCCGCAAAAGGATGAAAAGGGTATAATTTTGCGATCACCTCGGTCCGGCGTTTCCTTGATGCATCAGGTAACCCGGAGGAGAGGTCAGTGTCCTTGCTGGTCCGGGTGTGCCGCCGGCTCTCATGAACCTGTCGCTTCAAAATAAATTGAGGATCTTGGTAAGCTAAAGGATGGGAAAAGCTTACTTTTCGGGTTACTCTTCGGGTTTTCAGCCTTGGCAAGGGCTCCGAGTCGTAGGAAAGTATTGTTACCTCTTCAACCACTGGGTTACTGGCTCCGGTGTCCTCCTGTTGATAAATAGCATTGATAAGGCGGATAGAAATAAACGACAAGTATAACAAGAGCTTACAGGTTTAGGAATTACCTCAGACTCGGAGCTGTCACTTAGCTGCAACAGCTCCGAAGCAGTGGGCCTGCTTCCTTTCCTGCGAGGGGCGGCTTTCTTGGCGGCTTTCTTCACCTTTCTGGCCTTCTTGGCCGCTTCATGGTCATATTTGACCCGCCAGAACTTGTCGTCAGCCTGAAACATAATGGTGTTTTCTTTAAACGATTCAGATGAAAGTTATATAAAGAAGAGGATAGGATGTTCAGATTGGCGGCTTACCGCTGGAGCTGGGTTGGTCTTGCAGAAGGGGGCTAACCCGGTCCTTCCACAGTCTGCCAGGCTCTCGTTCAAGAGAGCCTTGGTCATTTCCTCTGCAACGTCTTCAGGAAGATCATTGCGGCTGTGTCTCTGGGGGTCGTCTTTTCGGCCCGTGTACTCACACATTAAGCCGGGGCGGCGGCTCAATGGGATCACCCGCCATGAGATCCAGACCCGGACCAGATCGATTCCATTCAGACCATTGCCCAGGAGAGCCTTGATCTTGTTGATGGTGGGGAGTAGAGGCTCGCGCTCCGCCGGAGTCAATTTGTCTGACAATGGGTGTGTGGACTCCAGACGTGATGGGCGAAAGCCGGGCAGCGGACTTTCATCAGCCGGTGATGTATCTTGGCAATAGAACCAAGTCATGTTCCAGTCCTTTGGGTGGCTCGGCGGTTATGCATAAGGGAAAAGGCAGTCCCTACGCCGCTGGATGGAGATGCCACCTAGCTCCAGACTTGGCCCATTGGCGCACTCATTCTGACGGTTCAAATAAAAAAGCTCTCTGAAGAGCAGCAGACTAGGTTCTTCTCCAAGGTAAACCTCGCAGAAGACTTGGAAATTGCAGATGTTGGACACTGAGTTGGGTCCTATATCTTGAGGCCGCAAGTCGAAGAAGTTTAGAACGTCCCTAAAAAACTTTGAGCCGGGCGGTGCGAAGCCCCGGCTCATGTGATCCGCAAAAATCACTACCTCCCCATCCTTTGGCTGTGGCCTCTCTTCTGACGGGTCAGTGGCACGGTAGGACATGATGTCTTTCTTGGGCAGATATCCTGACTTGACAAAATCTGCTAGGGTCTCATTGGTGACATTGGACCTCATCCAGTTGCAAGTAATGGGAGCTTTGGGAGGCATGGTGAAAATCGGCAGTCTATGATAAAAGGAAAAATGTCCGGGTTAATTATGAGCCGGAAGCAATCTACAGTTCAATATCAAGGTGGCGGCTTATAAGGGGACTAATGGTATACACTTAAGTGCATCGGGCTATTTAAGCCGCCGAGGGATTGAGAATAATTTGATTATCCACAGGCCTTATCACAGCTAAGCCGGAAATTTTTGTGGCGCATGATTTTCTTTAAGCCGGAAGGTTCTACGGCGCGTGGTTTCTTTGAACCGGAACTGTAAACTGCCGAGATTCGAGGATTGCAATTTTTACTAAGTGTGGTAAAACAGGTTTCACACATCATAGTAAAAAATTTGGATCAAAATAGTCGGGCAAAAGAAAATTTTCTAGACCTAAAATACAGGTGCAGGGGAGTTCTTGAGCTCGAATGAGGTCTTTATGCAGTGGAAAGAGACCTACTGGCATTTGAAATGAGTACTAAACAACCGCCGCATTAGTTCTATACAAGGTTAAGATCAAACAGCGGCAGTAACTATGAGAACTACCGGAACTTGCGGGCGATTGGCGACGAACACGGATGAACTACTCGAACCCTACCGCAGATCTGTTCTAGCAGGGCAGAAGAAGCTTACAGAGGCTGGTGAGTCGCGGAAGTCGTCGCGTATCTCTGGTCAGATCAGGGTGATGCAGCGGCCTGAGTTGATGACGACGAGGAGACCCGCGGCGGCGACAGCAGCAGAGCTCGGGCAGGGGAGCAGTGGCGCGAGGAAGAAGACGAAGGAGAGAGAGGTGACTGGAGGCCCGTCGGGCCGGCCTATTTATAAGGCAAGCTCATGAGTGGGCGCGAGGATCAAGGAGTCCACGGCGTGGTTATCTCCTCACGAAACGCCTCGATTTTTGGGATGACAGTAAATGCAAAGATCCGTTGCGGATCAGGCGGAGTAAACAACGGGCTTAATGGAAGATGACGTCACGGCGGATTATCCGGAGTCCAGAGGATGATGTCATGCCGGGTTATGGCCTTCACACAAATGGTAAGCCGGAGATTTTTTCTGTCGAAAGAATTGAAGATTGACATGAGCCGGCTCAAATCAATCTGGGGCCTAATGTTGAGGATATAGACCTTAGAGTCACCCGCCAGGAGGGGCCGGGTTACTCATATGGTCACGGCCAGAAGCCCGGCGCCAAGCTTAAAGACGGTGGGCCAAAGATGGGCTTAAGACCCGGATATGGCTTAAGGCCCGTAGTTGCAGTCATTATTATGGTAGAACTTGTAGTGTAAGGCAAGAATAGTTGAGAGTCCGAGCCGGACACTCTTATGAGCCGGCCGGGACTCTGAGAGCTGCTGGGCGTCAGCCTCCCTATATAAAGGGGCGACCCGGCAGCGGTTTAGGGACAAGAACAATCTCATCGAGAGCCGGGCATAGCAGTTTAGCTCCCTGGTGATCGTAACCCTAATCAATATCACCTCAAACTGGACGTAGGCTTTTACCTTCACCGTAAGGGGCCGAACCAGTATAAACCCTCGTGTTCCTTGTCCCGCATTAACCCCTTCAAGCTTCCTAGTTGCGATGGCTCCACGACTAAGTCCTAGCTCAAGGACATCTACCGTGACAATTCCACGACATTATCAGTAACAAAGATAGGTGAAGTAGCATAAGCAGGATCATATTTCATTCTAGCATTCAGAGTTTTTTGTTTCAGCTTAGCTAATAATTTCTTAAGATCACTTCTATCATTGCAAGCAAGAAAGTCTCTAGTAGTTTCTTCATCCATAACATAGCCCTCAGGCACAACAGGCAATTCATATTTATTGGGAGAGCCTTCATCATCACTTTCATCAATATTATTAGTTTCAAAAATTTCATTCTCTCTAGCCCTAGCAAGTTGTTCATCAAGAAATTCACCAAGTGGCACAGTAGTATCAAGCATAGAAGTAGTTTCATCATAAGTATCATGCATAGCAGAAGTGGCATCATCAATAACATGCGGCATATCAGAATTAATAGCAGAAGCAGGTTTAGGTTTTGCAAGCTTACTCAAAACAGAAGGTGAATCAAGTGCAGAGCTAGATGGCAGTTCCTACCTCCCCTCGTAGTTGAGGGATAGATTTTTGTTTTCTCGTCTTTCAAGTTCTTCATAGTGACCAGCAGATATAAATCCCAAGTGACTCAAAGAATAGAGCTATGCTCCCCGGCAACGGCGCCAGAAAATAGTCTTGATAACCCACAAGTATAGGGGATCGCAACAGTTTTCGAGGGTAGAGTTTTCAACCCAAATTTATTGATTTGACACAAGGGGAGCCAAAGAATATTCTCAAGTATTAGCAGTTGAGTTGTCAATTCAATCACACCTGGATAACTTAGTATCTGCAGCAAAGTATTTAGTAGCAAAGTAGTATGGAAGTAACGGTAACGGTAGCAAAAGTAATATTTTTGGGTTTTGTAGTGATTGTAACAGTAGCAACTGAAAATTAAATAATCAAAGAACAATATGTGAAAAGCTCGTAGGCATTGGATTGGTGATGGAGAATTATGCCGGATGTGGTTCGTCATGTAACAATCATAACATAGGGTGACACAGAACTAGCTCCAATTCATCAATGTAATGTAGGCATGTATTCCGAACATAGCCATACGTGCTTATGGAAAAGAACTTGCATGACATCTTTTGTCCTACGCTCCCGTGGCAGCGGGGTCCTAATGGAAACTAAGGGATATTAATGCCTCCTTTTAATAGAGTACCGGACCAAAGCATTAACACATAGTGAATACATGAACTCCTCAAACTACGGTCATCACCGGGAGTGGTCCCGATTATTGTCACTTCAGGGTTGCCGGATCATAACACATTGTAGGTGACTATAGACTTGCAAGATAGGATCAAGAACTCACATATATTCATGAAAACATAATAGGTTCAGATCTGAAGTCATGGCACTCGGGCCCTAGTGACAAGTATTAAGCATAGCAAAGTCATAGCAACATCAGTCTCAGAACATAATGGATACTAGGGATCAAACCCTAACAAAACTAACTCGATTACATGATAAATCTCATCCAACCCATCACCGTCTAGCAAGCCTACGATGGAATTACTCACGCACGGCGGTGAGCATCATGAAATTGGTGATGGAGGATAGTTGATGATGACGAGGGCGACGGATTCCCCTCTCCGGAGCCCCGAACGGACTCCAGATCAGCCCTCCCTAGAGAGTTTAGGGCTTGGCGGCAGCTCCGTATCATAAAACGCAATGAATCTTTCTCTCTGATTTTTTCTCCCCGAACACGAATATATAGAGTTGGAGTTGAGGTCGGTGGAGCTCCAGGGGGGCACGAGGTAGGGGGCATGCCCAAGGGGGCAGGCGCGCCCCCCACCCTCATGGAAAGGGTGTGGGCCCCCTGGCCTTGATTCTTTCGCCGTTATTTTTTGTTATTTCCAAAAATAATCTCCGTGAAGTTTCAGGTCATTCCGAGAACTTTTGTTTCTGCACATAAATAACACCATGGCAATTCTGCTGAAAACAGCGTCAGTCCGGGTTAGTTCAATTCAAATCATGCAAGTTAGAGTCCAAAACAAGGGCAAAAGTGTTTGGAAAAGTACATACGACGGAGACGTATCAGCGACCCCGTCAACCACCGTCACCAGGGCCAGCAGGACTCGGCAGGGCTAATGGAGCCGCAGCCCGAGAGGAAGCCTGCCGGGGTCCAGCTGGAAGGCTGCTGGAGGAGCCCGGCAGCCCCATCCGCACCTCTGCATCCAACTCCCTAGCAAATCGCACTGATGATGGTGTTGCCGCCTGATGAAGATGGTGCGGGTGACGATCTGCCGGAGTCAGAGTCGTCGCTCCTCTGCCCGCTGCCTCATCGTCGCTGTCACTGTCCTCTTCGTCGCTTTCGCTCGAGGAGGAGCTTTCATCGTCGGTCGAGCTCTCCATGCAGCACCCTAAGCAGCCTCCCGAGCGCTGAAGATCTTGACAGAGAGAAGGCCACTCTCCATTAATTTGAAATGGAGAATGTGCCCCTCCGAAAAGCTGTGGGCACAGGCGAAGGTCTTCTAGCCGCGACGGAGGTACATTACATGAGGGGCCGGGAAATCGACATCAACCCTCGTGCTCCCATCCCCACAACCCATCATGTGTAGCCTCAGGGCGCGCGGTTGATCGAGCTCCATCTACCGCGCAAAGAAGGTCGGAAGACGAAGGCGACTACGCAAAGGCTTGTACAGCCTGATGATGAACTCTCGAGGTTGGTCCCCGACATGACCTTCCATCGGGGGTGGAGCCGCCGGCGGAGGTGCCACCTGGGCACCACCCCGTCCCCCTCCCCCTCGGGCACCGCGGTAACCACGACCACGCCCCCTTCCTCCCCTCCTTACGGACGGCTCGGCTGTCTCAGGGTCTGGGGGAGGAGGGGCATGCTGTCGAGAAGAAGCCCTCGTCGCCACCACCGGAGTTCCACCACGCCCTCGCCCTCGCGCCATGGCCAGATAAGAAGGATCACGGAAGAGAAGGAGAAGTGTGTGCTAGAGAACACCGCACGGGCCCCTTTTTATAGGGAAACGGGGCGAGAGGCAAGCCCCTCCTACGGGAAACGACCGGCCCTCTCCACCAATAAGGCCTCTCTGCACCCACTATGGCTCTGAGGGCCGAGGCCGCCCCTCTGCCCCAACCATCGGCACACGGGTTTCAGCTATAATGCTCCTCCCCGTGTCCTCTGCATCCACCACCTACCACGCCCAATGCATGCGAAGCACGTGGCGAGGTGCATGCGGAACGGGGGGCGAGTGGGGCAGCAGTTTCTACCCCATGATCATGGGGCGAGCAGAATCCGCGGGCCATGGTCCAAGTTATTCCACGACACCACGTGCGGGGAAATCGGAAACCGCCCCCAAGATCAGGACTAATGAAGCATCAACGGAAAACTTCAAGGAAACAACTCCTTTAGTGATTCCGCCTGCGCACTTATTAGGCCCTACCCCAACGACGCTCAGCAGCGCGTTCGGGGCAGGCCCGGGGGCTTCTGTCGGTGCAACAAACCCTGGGTATGTTGCCCAACTATGCACAGGCACAAGATCAAGACTGAAGCACCAGCTCAAGTCAGAGGTCGAAGAGCCAAGAGACTTGAAGAACCAACATGCAGCCTGGAGAGACAAACATTAAACCAAGAGAGCAAGATATCAGTAGAAGAAGGGCCTCCCTTGCCAGGCAGGCGAGCCCGGCAAGGGGCGAGGCCACCACTAGAAGTAAGCAACTAAGACTCCTCGGCAGAGCCTACCGGGGCTCACGGGGGCTGAACTACCCCGCCAACTACTCAAGTACGACCCACGTTGCCAATCAGTGCGGTGTCAAGCCGCAAGATGATTAAGTGGCAGCCATTCGCCACATGGCAGCCATTTCCTATAGAAGAAACCCACAGATGACACATGTCCTGCGACGTGTCAAGGGAACAGGCGCGGAGCTAGCAAGAGAGCCCGGCAGGCCTTGCCAGGCAACCAGTGATGTGACACTAAGTGGTGCATTTAATGCACCCTGTCAGCCCATAGAGTTAGGTATGATAGCACTTTTTGCTATCATATCAGTGGATAATGACCACTTTGCCACTGTGGTGACCCCTTAATCTATAAAAGGAGGCCCATGGCACTCGTAGAAGGGGTTAGAGGGTTGGAAAGTTGACAACCCCAAGCCACTACACGCGCATAGTCGCTGCAGCCCTAAGGCAAACCTTGCCAGGCAAGTGTACTACGTACCACCACATCCATTCCACCATCAATCCACCAAAGCAGGAGTAGGGTCTTATGCCTCGCGGTGGCCTGAACCTGGGTAAGTTGTTTGTGTGCTCCCTGCCATGCTGCCGAGCGCTGATCTGCTCTTTGTGCAATGCGACGTCCCCCCGCCGAACCAGCAAGGGGCCACCCGGTCCCATAGGTGGCCGCCGATATCCCACGATAATGAGCGCAGCCACAATCTGTGACCGGGCGGCCAAGGCAGCTCAAACGGCCGTTGTTGCTTCTCAGGTGGCGACAGGAACATCTGCCTCGGGGATAGCAACTGGCGAGAGCGGCACAGCAGCTGTCCATTCCGCAGATGCGGCCTTAGCCCTAATGGAGGCCGCCCACAACCATGTCGAGGCCGCCCACGCCCAGCTCATGGCGGTCACTACACAAATCGAACGAAGCTTCTCCGACAACAGTCGGCAACCCATGGCCAAAGACTTGGCAATCGCCGAGAGCGTTCGAGCAGCCGTCCGTTCCTCCACCGCATACCTTGCGACGACGGAGCCCGTCCAAGCCCAGATCGCTGCCGCCCACGCCCAGCTCGTGGCGGCCTTTTCCAAAGAGATGGCGGACGCGGATGGCGAGATGCTTGCCGAGTATGGTGTGATGGATGCCATGGACCCCTTCCCCAGGAGACCGTCGGGCGCAAGCTGGACATGGAAGCGGCGGCGGAGATCGACGAGAACCAGCCGTAGTACTACTACTCTTTGTTTTGTTTAATTAAGAGCACCGGTCTTTAATTTGTTAGAGTAATGTTTAGGTCAGCTAGCTCTGTTTAATTGCTGAACTTGCTTGATTAAGAAGTGTGGGTGTGTTGTAGTCTCCTTTGTGTACCCAAATTATGCAATGACGTGGATGACCACTGTAACCACGGAAATTTGAACCAAAAATTTTGACGTTCAAACTCATCACACACGGGTTAAGCTATCTGAATCGTTTGTGATGTTCACATATCGTACACAGCTCTGAATAAGGGACCATGTCTGATGACACTTTGCGTGCCAGTTTTTTCACTAAAGCGATTCCAAATTTTCGGCTTCCGCGGAAATATCTACCTCCCCGCCCCCTCCCCTTACCAAAAGCTACATTTCCCCTGTTTTCGTGTTCCTTTCCAAGTTGAAACCTTCACTCCTTGCTTGCAGTGCTGCCTCCTCGCCGGCGACCCTCCTTCACGCTGCTCGGCCTCGTCTATCCAGGCAGGTAATCCACACCCGACCCCCATCCTCCTCCTCCTTCCACATCCCACATGCCCCAACCGTTGGCGCGAGGGCGACACATTCCACCCAAATAACCGACCCCTCCACCAAATAAGCGTCGCCCTAAGCCATGGTGCATGCAGTATAGCCAGGATCTCAAGGAGCATTTGGCAGCGGAGAAGCAAATCGCGGCCGCACACGCGGATGACGTCGCGATGGTTGCCATTCATACCAACCCCTAGATCTTGGAGGAGCACCTTGCCATTTGCTAGCTACGCCGGTTAAGCATGCTCGATTTACCCGTTGCGTGTGCTGCTCCTGCCTTTCCTTCACAAATTCTAGTGAATTGTGCTATCTATTTTATCATGCAATCTGTTGCTCTAGTGTATATGTTCTATATGTCATGCAGTGTGGTGCTCACTTATTAACTGTTAGTTGTCTTCTTCAGTTAACTGTTTGGTTCAATTCTGCAAATGTGATGTTCAATTCTTCAGGCTGCAATTTTGTATGGTCTTCCATGTGAGAAATAAATCGAATTTATCTTTACAAAATACATGAGAAACGAATACAATTGCTATGTCTCCAAGTTGTCAAGCATGCTTGGTTTGGTCATACATTGTGCAATGTGGTGCTCAGTTAACGTTTGGTTCATTTGTGTTGTGGTGTTTAGTTAACTGTTTGGTTCAATTCTGCAATGCGATGTTCAATAGTTGTGGGTGCATTCTTTTATTGTATACCATGTGAGGAATAAATTAAATTTGGCTGTAGTAAATACATGAGAAACAAATACAATTGCTATATTTCCAAGTTGTTAAGCATGCTTGGTTTGGTTAACTGTCTAATCTTCTATTAGGAGTATGTTATATTGTGCAATGTGGTGCTCAGTTAATGTTTGGTTCATTTGTTGTGGTGTTTAGTTAACTCCTTGGTTCAATTCTGCAATGCGATGTCCAATTGTCATGGGTAGAATTTTGTATTGTTGTGCATGTGAGGAATAAACCGAATTTGGCTGCACTTAATACATGAGAAACATATACAAGTGCTATATTTCCTAGTTCTTAATCATGCTTGGTTTGGGTAAATGGGTTTTCCATGTGGCTTGAATTAATCTGATGAATCTGCAATGTGCTTATTTTTCATCAACATATTTTACTGATAGCATGCGAACCCTTACTTAACCTGATAACTAAATACCTTATATGTGTTGCAGGGAAACAATGGGAAGCACTGAGGTTTACAATCGAGGTTAGCACGTGCATGGTCCGTTGTCTAATAGCACATTATTGTGCAATTGCAGGAACCATTCTAATATTTAGGTTTTTAATAATTTGGTCTTGCACATGTAGGTCCTGCTGTCAGAGGTTTTGACCCACTGTTCAACCCTTTTTGCATATGGGGAGATGAGTTGTCCATGAATATCAATCAAATCAAGAAACTCAGAAAGATTGTTAGGATAAAGAAATTGGTGAGAAAAAACAACAAGATCTTTGTCTGCACAATGAAGAAGACATCAGTTCACTACAAGATGGTACTAACTATTATACCTTGCCTTTTTTTATTCCTTTGCCCCATTTCCAATATAGAGAAGATATTTATGCACATCCTTGTTTTCATGCCTTTCCAAAGCACTTCACTGATGATTACCTCTCAAATCACCTCTATGGTCAGGAGGCGAGGAAGGTTTTCATACAACACCCACGGTTCAATATTGAAGTGTTCCTGAAGAGGACGAAGGATGGACGGTCAATCATCCACAAGCACTCGCCTAAAGTTGCAAAGACCTTCAACATGAATGAAGGCTCAATATTCACCTTCTGCTTCAGCAGTTTTCCAGATGAGCTGCATCTGTCTATATACCATCTATGATGCTAATTTCGAAAGGTTCTACATGTTGCATGTGAAACTTGGTGCTGGCGCAGTTGTGTAATGGGGTAGCTGAGTGCTGAAGCTATATCATGTTGTACTCTGCTGTATTTCAATTATGAAATTCTGCTTCCTTAATATGGAAATGAAATATATTATGTGCTTAATATGAATGTCAATTAGATTAATAAATGGATTATTAATAATAGGGCAATTAGCCTGCTAATGGCGAATTAGCCAGCTAATTGGGTTTTGCTATTGCAAACGGTTATTGAAAAAATACCGTGGGCGATGACCTCGGGAAACGCACACAGTTTCTAGGAATAAACCGTGTTGGATCAATGAACAATCACACACGACTTTCTTTTGAAAACGGTTTGTGTTAGGCCACCTTGCACAGACGTTTACCACATAAAAACTGTGTGTGATGGACAACCTTTGCCACACAGTTTCTTCTACGGACCGTGTGTGATGCATTCAATAACGCAAACGATAAAATTGTTAATATTGTGTGCAATTGCAACGCTATCACAAACGATTTAACGGGAAAAATTGTGTGTGATGTACCTATGAAAGGAACCGTTTTCCTTGGAGCGACTGTGTGGGATGTACATATGAACAAAAACGTTTAGCGGGGACTGACTGTGTGGGATGTACTTGCGACCGGAAACAATTTCGCCTGTATAATTGTATTTCCGTATTTGAGCGCTCGACGGTGGCACATGACCTCATTTTACCGAGCGTGTGTGCCAGGAGGGCATATCCCCGACGGTTTCCGGGTCGTGTGGGAAGGACCCCCCTATCGCCCACACTCACTAGGCGACAGTTCCAAATGCTGTCGCGGAAAGGGGTTAAAAATTGTTTGTATAGCACCGACGCGTACTAGTGTAAATATATAGTAGGTAGCAGCATCTCCTCTGCCTCCTCATGTCTAATAGGAATCTCAAATGTCTCGTCAGGCGGGAAGCATAAATGCCACCATAAATAAAACCCTTCAAACAGTTTGTGTGTAACCGTGGAGCAACCATGGTGCCCAAACTAAAAGTTCTATCAGCATGTAAAGGATGACACAAAAGAGCAAGGTCAGGCACACTGGGCGATCCACTCTCCCAACGACCAATCAAACATCTCACGGCAAATAATGAATAGTAACGTAAAATGGGAAAAAGTAAACTAGCCACTCTTGCTTCCGGCACTCCTCTCTCTTCCCCCACAGTAGTTTGAGAGATGAAATCTTCCGTGTCTCTAGGATGTGGTTCACTGTGACTGCCCTTGCTACTTCTTGAGCTTGTGTTGGTTTTTCCCTTGAAGAGGAAAGGGTGATGCAGCAAAGCAGAGATAAGTATTTCTCTTAGTTTGAGAACCAAGGTATCAATCCAGTAGGAGGTACACGCAAATCTCCAATTTATGCACCTGCACAAACAATCAAACACTTGCACCCAACGCGGTAAAGGGGTTGTCAATCCCTTCACGGTCACTTGCAAGGATGAGATCTGATAGAGATAGATATAAAAGATTACTAAAACGTAAAAAAAAAAGTAAATAAATTACAGCAAGGTATTTTTGGGATTTTGGGTTTATAGATCTGAAAATATATGATGGAAAATAGACCCGAGGACCATAGGTTTCACTAGATGCTTCTCTCTTGAACAAAAATAATACGATGGGTGAACAAATTACTGTCGAGTAATTGATAGAAAAGTGCAAAGTTATGACTATATCCAAGGCAATGATTATGAATATAGGCATCATGTCTGTGTCAAGTAGACCGACTCCTGCCTGCATCTACTACTATTACTCCACACATCGGCCGCTGTCGAGCATGCATCTAGAGTACTAAGTTCATAAGAACGGAGTAACACCTTAAGTAAGATGGCATGATGTAGAGTGATAAACTCAAGCAATATGATGAAAACCCCATCTTTTTACCCTTGATGGCAACAATACAATATGTGCCTCCCTACCCCTACTTTGTCACTGGGTGTGGACACCGCAAGATTGAACCCAAAACTAAGCACCTCTCCCATTGTAAGAAAAACCAATCTAGTTGGCAAACCAAACTGATAATTCGAAGGGAAATACAAAGATATCAAATCATGCATATAAGAATTCATTAAAGACTCAAATAATATTCATAGATAATCTGATCGTAAATCCACAATTCATCGGATCTCGACAAACACACCGCAAAAGAATATTACATCGGATAGAACTCCAAGAACAATGAGAAGAACATTGTATTGAAGACCAAAGAGAGAGAAGAAGCCATCTAGCTACTAGCTATGGACCCGTAGGTCGATGGTAAACTACTCATCGGAAGGGCAATAGAGTTGACGTAGATTCCCTCCATGATCGAATCCCCCTCCGGCAGGATACCGGAAAAGGCCCCAAGATCGGATCTCGCAGAAATAGAGGCTTGCGGCAGCGGAGAAGTATTTTGGTGGACGCTTCTAGTTGTTTGGTCATATTTGGGAATTTATAGTGCAAAAATTAGGGTTGGAGGAGTCCCGTGGGGCCCACAAGCCAGGCCCCCCTAGGGCGTGCCCTGAGGGCTTGTGGTGCCCTCAGGGCTCTTCTGGCCCCCTCTCCAAGCTCTGTGGATGTCTTCTGGTCCAAGAAAAATCATCGCGAAAGTTTTATTCCGTTTGGACTCCATTTCATATTCCTTTTCTGTAAAACTCATAAACAAGGAAAAAAACAAAAACTGGCACTGGGCTCTAGCTTAATAAGGCAGTCCCAAAAATAATAGAAAATAGCATATTAATGCATATAAAACATCCAAAACAGGTAATATTATAGCATGGAACAAACAACAATTATAGATACGTTGGAGACGTATCAAGCATTCCCAAGCTTAATTCCTACTCGTCCTCGAGTAGGTAAATGATAAAAACAGAATTTTTGATGTGGAATGCTACCTAACATATTTATCCATGTAATTTTCTTTATTGTGGCATGAATATTCAGATCCATCAGATTCAAAACAAAAGTTTAATATTGACATAAAGGGATCATGTCTTCTCAAAATAACATGGCCAAATAAAGTTATCCCTACAAATATAGTCTGGCTATGCTCCATCTTCATCACACAAAGTATTTTATCATGCACAACCCCGATGACAAGCCAAGAAATTGTTTCATACTTTTGATGTTCTCAAACCTTTTCAACTTTCATGCAATACATGAGTGTGAGCCATGGATATAGCACTATAGGTGGAATAGAATATGGTGGTTGTGGAGAAGACAAAAAGAAGAAGATAGTCTCACATCAACTAGGCGTATTAACGGGCTACGGAGATGCCCATCAATATATATCAATGTGAGTGAGTAGGGATTACCATGCAATGGATGCACTAGAGCTATAAGTGTATGAAAGATCAAAAAGAAACTAAGTGGGTGTGCATCTAACTTGCTTGCGCACGAAGACCTAGGGCAATTTGAGGAAGCCCATTATTGGAATATACAAGCCAAGTTTAATAATGAAAAATTCCCACTAGTAAATGAAAGTGACAAAATAGGAGACTCTCTATCATGAAGATCATGGTGCTACTTTGAAGCACAAGTGTGGAAAAAAGATAGTAACATTGTCCCTTCTCTCTTTTTCTCTCATTGTTTTTTGGGCTTCTTTGGCCTCTTTTTTATTTGGGCTTCTTTGGCCTCTTTTGTTTTTTTATAAAGTCCGGAGACTCATCCCAACTTGTGAGGCAATCATAGCTTCCATCATCCTCTCCTCACATGGGACAATTCTCTAACAATGATGATCATCACACTTTTATTTACTTACAACTCAAGAATTACAACTCGACACTAGTAGGGATGAAAATGGAGTGGAAAGTTTCTGCTTTTCCAGAGGAAAAATGGAAAATGAGAGGAAATATGAAAACGGAAATGGAAATTTGCAAAACAAAAATGAAAATGGAATTTTTTATGCGGAAATGGAAACAAAAACGGAACAGTGTTTTCCGGTGGAACAGATGTGGAAACGGAACATTCCATTTCCGTAAATATGGAATTTCCGTTTCTACTATAGGCCTATTGTTGCTTTTTAGCCCAACTACCAAACAACACACAACGACGAGTAGAATGAGCAAAATGGATCATTTGAGGACCAACTTTTATTACCAGACACGTACTCAACTAGACTATATACGCAATTGTCATGTACTACTAGAATACTATCCTATGTTACTAACAGAACCATATTATTTTGTAGTCAGGTTAACAATTCCATAAATTTGTTTGTTTTTGTCTATATTTCTCTATGATTCAAAGAGGTTTTAAGTTCTGGTCAACAAACCATTTTGTTTTTGTGTCCGCTCTGTATTCGCTCCGTGTCTGTTTCCGGTAGTATTTGTTTCCGTATTCGTTTCCGGGGTTTCTGTATTCATTTCTGCTTCTGCAAAAAATATGAAAACAAATATGGTAGCACCCAGTTCCGTCCGTTTCCGCGCCGTTTTCATCCCTAGACACTAGAACAAAATATGACTCTATATGAATGCCTCCAGCGGTGTACCGGGATGTGAAATGATCAAGAGTGACATGCATAGAAAAATATGAACGATGGCCTTTCCACAAATACTATGCCAACTACATGATCATGCAAAGCAATATGACAATGATGGTGCGTGTCATAATAAAATGGAACGGTGGAAGTTGCGTGGCAATATATCTTGGAATGGCTATGGAAATGCGATAATAGGTAGGTATGGTGGCTGTTTGGAGGAAAGTATATGGTGGGTTTAATGCACCGGCGAAAATTGTGCGCTACTAGAGAGGCTAGCAAAGGTGGAAGGGTGAGAGTGCGTATAATCCATGGACCCAACATTAGTCATAAATAACTCACATACTTATTGCAAAAAATTATTAGCTATCGAAACAATGTACTACACGCATGCTCCTAGGGGGATAGATTGGTAGGAAAAGACCATCGCTCGTCCCCGTCCGCCACTCATAAGGAAGACAATCAAAAAATAAATCATGCTCCGACTTCATCACATAATGGTTCACCATACGTACATGCTACGGGAATCACAAACTTTAGCACAAATATTTCTACCAATCCACAATTACTCACTAGCATGACTCTAATATCACCATCTTTATATCTCAAAACAATCATAAGGAATCAAACTTCTCATAGAACGTATTCAACGCTCTTTATATGAAAGTTTTTATTATATCCCTCTTGGATGCCCATCATATTAGGACTAAATTCATAACCTAAGAAAATTACCATGTTGTTTAGAGGCTCTCAAAATAATATAAGTGAAGCATGAGAGTTCAACAATTTCTATAAAATAAAGCCACTGCCGTGCTCTAAAAGGATAGAAGTGAAGCACTAGAGCAAATTGCCTAGCTCAAAAAATATAAGTGAAGCACATAGAGTATTCTAATAAATTCATGATTCCGGCGTGTCCCTCTCAAAAGGTGTGTACAGAAAGGACGACTGTGGCAAAGTAAAAAGCAAGGACTCGTATCATACAAGACGCTCCAAGTAAAACACATATCATGTGGTGAAAAAATATAGCCTCAAGTAAATTTACCGATAGACAAAGACAAAAGAGGGGATGCCATCCGGGGCATCCCCAAGCTTAGATGCTTGGTTGTCCTTGAATATTACCTTGGGGTGCCTTGGGCATCCCCAAGCTTAGGCTCTTGCCACTCATTATTCTGTTGTTCATCAAATCTTTACCCAAAACTTGAAAACTTCACAACAAAAAACTCATGAGATCCGTTACTATATGAAAATAAATCAAGACTTTTTGGTACTGTTGTGAACTCATTATTTATTTATATTGGTGTAATATCTACTGTATTCCAACTTCCCCTTGGTTCGTACCCACCAATACTACCCATAGATTCATAAAAATAAGCAAACAACACATAGGAAACAGAATCTGTCAAAAACAGAACAGTCTGTAGCAATCTGAAAACTTCGTATACTTCTGTAACTCCAAAAATTCTGAAAACTTCAGACAACAGAGGAAATTCATATATCAATCTTGTGTAAAAAATTCGAAATTTTTTCACACTCCAGTGAATTTAAACAATTTTTTTCTGGTCGCAAAAGTTTCTGTTTTTCAGCAAAACCAAATCAACGATATACCAAAGTATCCAAAGGTCTTGTTTGGCTCAAAAATTAATTAAAACACCAAAACACAATTATTACAGACGTAATAATGTGTAATCTCATAAAAACAGAAAAGAAAAATATTGGTTGTCTCCCAACAAGCACTTTTCTTTAAAGCCTTTTAGCTAGGCATTGATAATTTCGATGATGCTCACATGAAAGATAGCAATTGAAACACAAAGGGAGCGTCATGTAGCATGTGAAAAACAAGTTTAAGTCTAACATACTTCCGATGCATAGGCATTATAAAAGCAAACAAATTATGAAGGCAACCAAAAACTGGCATATGGAAAGAAGAAGAAAGAAACACTAGCAACCTCAACATAACAAGAGGTAATTTAGTAACATGAAAATTTCTACAACCATATTTTCCTCTCTAATAATAATTACATGTAGGATCATAATCAAATTCAACAATATAACTATCACATAATATTTTCTCTTCACATGCATGCAAAGTTGACACTCTTCCAAAATAGTGGGATTATCATCAAATAAAGTCATGACTTCTCCGAACCCACTTTTATCAAAAAATTCATAAAACTGATCATACTCCAAAGTAGTGGGATCATCATTACCTAGAGTTGACACCCTTCCAAACCCACTTTCAATATTATTGAAAATATTCTTATCAATATCATATTCATCATGAGGCTTAAATAAAATTTCAAGACCATAAGAAGCATTATCACCCCAATCATGATCATTGCAATGAGTAGTGGACATAGCAAAATTAGCATCCCCAAGCTTAGGGTTTTGCATATTATTAGCACGATTGACATTAATAGAATTTATAATAACATCATTGCAATCATGCTTTTCTTTCTAGGAGCTAGCGTGAATCACTTCATAAATTTCTTCTTTTAACACTTCATCACAATTTCCAGATTCACGAATTTCAAGCAAAACTTCATAAAGGTAATCTAGTGCACTCAACTCACTAGCAATTGGTTCATCATAATTGGATCTTTTAAAAAGATTAGCAAGTGGAGGAGGATCCATAAACCTTTTGCTTTCTGATTTTCAATAAATACACAACTATACCAAGCAAACAAGCAAACGAGCCAAGTGAGACATAAAGGCAAACAAGAAGGCAACGAAAGAAGGGCGAATAAAAAGGCAAATCTTTTTGTGTTTTCTAAAAAATGTTTTAGAAGTGGGGGAGAGGAAAACGAGGGGCAAATGGAAAATAATGTAATGCAAGAGATGAGAGTTTATGGTGGGTACTTGGTAGGCTTGATGCAGAACCTCCCCGACAACGGAGCCAGAAATTCTTCCTGCTACTTCTTGAGCTTTCCTTGGTTTTTACCTTGAAGAGGAAAGGGTGATGCAGCAAAGTAGAGATAAGTGTTTCCCTCAGTTTGGGAACCAAGGTATCAATCACGTAGGAGGTACACGCAAGTCTCCAACTATGCACCTGCAAAAACAATAAAACACTTGCACCCAACGCGATAAAGGGGTTGTCAATCCCTTCACGGTCACTTACAAGGATGAGATCTGATAGAGATAGATATAAAAGATTACTAAAACATAAAACAAAATAGAAGTAAATAAATTGCAGCAAGCTATTTTTGGGTTTTTTTGGTTTATATATCAAAAAATATATAATGGAAAATAGACCCGGGGGCCATAGGTTTCACTAGAGGCTTCTCTCTTGAAGGAAAATAATACGGTGGGTGAACAAATTACTATCGAGCAATTGACAGAAAAGCGCAAAGTTATGACGATATCCAAGGCAATGATTATGAATATAGGCATCACGTCCCTGTCAAGTAGACCGACTCCTGCCTGCATCTACAACTATTACTCCACACAATGACCGCTCTCCAGCATGCATCTAGAGTATTAAAGTTCATAAGAACGGTGTAACGCCTTAAGATGACATGATGTAGAGGGATAAGCTCAAGCAATATGATGAAAACCCCATCTTTTTACCCTTGATGGCAATAATCCAATACGTGCCTCACTACCCCTACTTTTTCACTGGGTGAGGACACCGTAAGATTGAACCCAAAACTAAGCACCTCTCCCATTGCAAGAAAAACCAATCTAGTTGGCCAAACTAAACCGATAATTCGAAGAGAAATACAAAGATATCAAATCATGCATATAAGAATTCAGGAAAGACTCAAATAATATTCATAGATAATATGATCATAAATCAACAATTCATCGGATCTCAACAAACACACCGCAAAAGAATATTACATCGGATAGAACTCTAAGAACATCGAGGAGAACATTGTATTGAAGATAAAAGAGAGAGAAGAAGCCATCTAGCTACTAGTTATGGACCCGTAGGTCTATGGTAAACTACTCACGCTTCATCGGAAGGCAATAGAGTTGATGTAGATGCCCTCCATGATTGAATCCCCCTCCGGCAGGATGCCGAAAAAGGCCCCAAGATGGGATCTCACGGAAACAGAGGCTTGTGGCAGCGGAAAAGTATTTTGGTGAACGCTTCTAGTCGTTTGGGCATATTTGGGAATTTATAGCGCTAAAATTAGTGTTGGAGGAGTCCCGTGGGGCCCACAAGCCAGGCCCCCCCTAGGGCGCGCCGTGAGGGCATGTGGTGCCCTCGGGACTCTTCTGGCCCCCTCTCCAAGCTCTGTGGATGTCTTCTGGTCCAAGAAAAATCATCGTGAAAGTTTTATTGCATTTGGACTCCGTCTATAAAACTCAAAAACAAGGAAAAAAAACATAAACATGCACTGGGCTCTAGGTTAATAAGTTAGTCCCAAAAAATAATATAAAATAGCATATTAATGCATATAAAACATCCAAAACAGATAATATAATAGCATGGAACAATCAAAAATTATAGATACGTTGGAGACGTATCAGCCCTCATAAGGTATTTTGCAAACATTGCAAAAATCATTTAATGTCATTTCCTTAGGCACATCATACAAGTTAAATTCTACCATGGGTGGTTCCTTCCTAGGATAAAAGTGAAAGTTTTGCATGAAGGTATTAGTGAGAAGGAGATATTGGTCACACTTATCTTCGAGGAAGGGAATGATGTCGGCATTGTGCACCAAGTAATAGAAATCCTCATAAATTCCTGCATCCTTCAAGAATGCATCACACATCCACTCACATGGTCGAACCTCCGCTGCATGCGGAAGATGGTATTTGGGCTACTCCTTTAGAGTTTCCTCCGAATCCCAGCTAGGTGAGCCCCTTAACCACCTCTCATGATTTTTCTCTAAAAAATTTAGTGACTCAAAATAAAAGTGAACAAAACTCAACAAAATTGATAACAACTACTCCTACAAGTGTCTAGAGGCTATATCAAGCACCAAAACTAGTTTGGACCATATAAATATGACATGCAAGCTCAAGAACATGGCACCACCAGTAGCTAAATGTGCACATAATAAACCACTAGAACAAAAACTAATTTCAGAAACATACCGATGAAACAAAGTTCCGAGCAAGGAGATCAAAAATGGCGGCAAGATGAGCAAGAACACGAGTTTGAGCAGGTTTGTGATTTTTTCTGGAGGAAGAAGAAGAGCTTTGGTGGCAGCAATAAGTGAGGGGGCCTACATGGGCCCCACAAGCTTGTTAGGTCCGCCTAGGGGGTGGGCGCGCCCTGTGAGCTTGTGGCTAAAAGGTGCACGCCTCTGGGGTGTGTTCAGTGCCAATATTTTTTAAATATTACAGAAAAATCATATTAAATTTTCAAGGCATTTGGAGAACTTCTATTTTCTGGTCAGTTTTTCTTTGCACGGAGAATTCAAAAAATAGTAAAATCAGGGTATTTCTACTTTATTGATTCTGAATAACGGCAAGTAAAAAGTGGGTACAGAAAGTTGTGTTTACTAAATTCATCGACCACATGCCCGTTGATACGTCTCCAATGTATATATAATTTTTGATTGTTCCATGCTATTATATTATCTCTTTTGGATGTTTTATATGCATTAATATGCTATTTTATATGATTTTTGGGACTAACCTATTAACCTAGAGCCCAGTTCCAGTTCCTGTTTTTTTTCCTTGTTTTAGAGTTTCGCAGAAAAGGAATACCAAACGGAGTCCAAACGGAATGAAACTTTCGCGATGATTTCTCTTGGACCAGAAGACACCCAAGAGACTTGGAGTGCAAGTCAGAAGAGCCGCGAGGCGGCCACATGGGTGGAGGGCGCGCCCAGGGGGGAAGGGCGCCCCCTCCCCCCCCCCCCGACCTTGTGGGCCCCTCAGTGACCCCCTGACCTAGATCTTCCTCCTATATATTCTCAAATATCCCAAAAACTTCCGGGGCAGCCACAAAACCACTTCTCCACCGCTGCAACCTTCTGTACCCGTGAGATCCCATCTAGGGGCCTTTTTCCGACGACCTTCCGGAGGGGGATTCGATCACGGAGGGCTTCTACATCAACACCATTGCCTCTCCGATGAAGCGTGAGTAGTTTACCACAGACCAACGGGTCCATAGCTAGTAGCTAGATGGCTTCTTCTCTCTCTTTGATTCTCAATACAAAGTTCTCCTCGATGTTCTTGGAGATCTATTTGATGTAATACTCTTTTGCGGTGTGTTTGCCGAGATCCGATGAATTGTGGATTTATGATCAGCTTATCTATGGATATTATTTGAATCTTCTCCAAATTCTTATATGCACGATTTGATATCTTTGCAAGTCTCTTCAAACTATCGATTTGGTTTGGCCAACTAGATCGGTTTTTCTTGCAATGGGAGAAGTGCTTAGCTTTGGGTTCAATCTTGCGGTGCACGATCCTAGTGACAGAAGGGGAACCGACACGTATTGTATTGTTTCCATTGAGGATAAAAAGATGGGGTTTTCATCATATTGCTTGAGTTAATTCCTCTACATCATGTCATCTTGCTTAAGGCATTACTCCGTTCTTTATGAACTTTATACTCTAGCTGCATGCTGGATAGCGGTAGATGTGTGGAGTAATAGTAGTAGATGCAAAATCATTTTGGTCTACTTGACACGGACGTGATGCCTATATTCATGATCATTGCCTTAGATATTGTCATAACTTTGCACTTTTCTATCAATTGCTCGGCAGTAATTTTTTCACCCACCGTAATAATTTCTATCTTGAGAGAAGCCTCTAGTGAAACCTATGGCCCCCGGGTCTATTTTCCATCATATAAGTTTCCGATCTACAATTTCAGTTTCCTATTTACTTTCTTTGCAATCTTTTACTTTCCGTTCCATAAACCAAAAATACCAAAAATATTACTTTACCTTTTATCCATCTATATCAGATCTCATGTTGCAAATAACCATGAAGGGATTAACAACCCCTTTATAGTGTTGGGTGCAAGTTGGTGTTTGTTTGTGCAGGTATTCGGTGGCTTGCGTGTTGTGTCGTACTGGATTGATACCTTGGTTCTCAAAATCTGAGGGAAATACTTACTCTACTTTGTTGCATCACCCTTTCCTCTTCAAGGGAAAAACCAACGCAGCCTCAAGAGGTAGCAGGAAGAATTTCTGGCGCTGTTGCCGGGGAGATCTACGCCAAGCCGAGACATACCAAGTACCCATCACAAACTCCCATCCCTCGCATTACATTATTCACCATTCGCCTCTCGTTTTGCATCCCCCACTTCTAAAATGATTTTCGAAAAGATTCGCCTTTTCTTCACCCCTCTTTCGTTCGTCTTCTTCGCTTGCATCTTGTGTGCTCGTGTGTTGGGTTGCTTGCTTTGTCGCAATGGCTCAAGATAATACCAAATTATGTGACTTTTCCAACACCAATAATAATGATTTTATTAGTACTTCGATTGCTCCCGATGCTGAATCTTGTGAAATTAATACCGCTTTGCTGAATCTTGTTATGAAAGATCAATTTTCCGGCCTTCCCAATGAAGATGCTGCATCCCATCTTAATAATTTCGTTGATTTGTGTGATATTCACAAGAAAAAATATGTGGATAATGATATTGTTAAATTGAAGCTATTTTCGTTCTCACTTCGATATCATGCTAAAACTTGGCATTCATCTTTGCCTAAAAATAGTATTGATTCATGGGATAAGTGTAAAGATGCTTTTATTTCCAAGTATTTTCCCCCCGCTAAGATCATCTCCCTTAGGAACCATATTATGAATTTTAAGCAACTTGCTCATGAACATGGTGCACAATCTTGGGAGAGGATGAAATTGATGACACGAAATTGCCCTACTCATGGTTTGAATTTGTGGATGATTATACAAAAAAATTATGATGGATAGAATTTTACTTCTAGAAATCTTTTAGATTCGGACGCGGGAGGCACTTTTATGGAAATTACCTTAGGAGAAGCTACTAAACTCCTAGATAATATTATGGTAGATTATTCTCAATGGCATACCGAAAGATCTTCCACTAGTAAAAAAGTGCATGCAATTGAAGAGATTAATGTTTTGAGTGGAAAGATGGATGAGCTTATGAAATTGTTTGCTAATAAGAGTGCTCCTAGTGATCCTAATGATATGCCTTTGTCTACTTTGATTGAAAACAATAATGAATTTATGGATGTGAATTTTGTTGGTAGGAACAATTTTGGTAATAACGCGTATAGAGGTAAATTTAATCCTAGGCCATTTCCTAGTAATTCCTCTAACAATTATGGTAATTCCTACAACAATGCTTATGGAAATTATAATAAGATTCCCTCTGAATTTTAGAATAGTGTTAAAGAATTTATAAGTTCGCAAAAGAATTTCAATACTTTGATTGAAGAAAAATTGCTTAAGATTGATGATTTGGCTAGGAACGTGGATAGAATTTCTCTTAATGTTGATTATTTGAAACTTAGATCTATTCCTCCCAAGCATGATATCAATGAGTCTCTCAAAGCCATGTGAATTTCCGTTGATGAGTGCAAGGAAAGAACTGCTAAGATGCGTGCTAAAAAAGATTGGTTTATAAAAGCGTGTTCTTCTAGTTTCCGTGAGAATAATGATGAAGATCTTAAAGTGATTGATGTGACTCCTATTGAATCTTTGTTTTCCAATGTAAATCTTGATAAAGATGGGACTGGAGATGAGTCAACTTTAGTTAGAAGGCGTCCCAATGATTCGGAGTTTCTAGATCTTGATGCAAAAATTGATAAAAGTGGGATTGGATAGGTCAAAACTTTAAATAGAAATGAACCCACTCTTTTGGATTTCAAGGAATTTAATTATGATAATTGCTCTTTGATAGATTGTATTTCCTTGTTGCAATCCATGTTGAATTCTCCTCATGCTTATAATCAAAACAAAGCTTTTACGAAACATATCGTTGATGCTATGATGCAATCTTATGAAGAAAAGCTTGAACTGGAAGTTTATATCCCTAGAAAACTTTATGATGAGTGGGAACCTACTATTAAGATTAAGATTAAAGATTATGAATGCTATGCTTTGTGTGATTTGGGTGCTAGTTTTCCATGATTCCAAAAACTTTATGTGATGTGTTAGGTTTCCGTGAATTTGATGATTGTTCCTTAAATTAGCATCTTGCGGATTCCACTATTAAGAAACCTATGGGAAGAATTAATGATGTTCTTTGTTGCAAATAGGAATTATGTGCCCGTAGATTTTATTGTTCTTGATATAGATTGCAATCCTACATGTCCTATTATTCTTGGTAGACCTTTCCTTAGAAAGATTGGTGCAATTATTGATATGAAAGAAGGAAACATTAGATTTCAATTTCCGTTAAGGAAAGGCATGGAACACTTCCCTAGAAAGAAAATTAAATTGCCTTATGAATCTATTATGAGAGCCACTTATGGATTGCATGCCACAGATGATAATACTTAGATCTATTCGTGTTTTATGCCTAGCTAAGGGTGTTAAGCGATAGCGCTTGTTAGGAGGCAACCCAATTTTATTTTTGTTTTTGCTTTTTAGGTTCTGTTTTGCAATAAATATTTCATCTAGCCTCTGGTTAGATGTGGTTTTGTGTTTCAGTTAGTGTTTGTGCCAAGTAATACCTTTGGGATAGCTTACGGTAATAGTTGATTTGATCTTGCTGAAATGTCACGTCGAGGTACTGCAGAAAAAAGAACTGCAAAATCCGATCCAATTTTTCGTAAAACAGAAACTTTTGCGCTCAGCCCCAGAATTGTTTAAAATCACAGAAGCATGATAAAATACTGAATTTTGTACAGTAGATTGATTTACAAATTTCCTAGGATGTCCTAATTTTTCAGGATTTTTGGAGTTACAGAAGTATGCGAACTATTCAGATTACTATAGGCTGTTCTGTTTCTGACCTATTCTATTTTTCGAGTGTTGTTTGCTTATTTTGATGCATCTATGGCTAGTATTGGGGGGTATGAACCATGGAAAAGTTGGAATACAGTATATGTTACACCAATATAAATAAAGAATGAGTTCACAACAGTACCAAAAGTGGTGATTTATTTACTTATACTAACGGAGCTTACGAGATTTTCTGTTGAGTTTTGTGTTGTGAAGTTTTCAAGTTTTGGGTAAGGATTTGATGGACTATGGAATAAGGAGTGGCAAGAGCCTAATCTTGGGGATGCCATGGCACCCCAAGGTAATATTCAAGGACAACCAAGAGCCTAAGCGTGGGGATGCCCTGGAAGTCATCCCCTCTTTCGTCTTCGTCTATCGGTAACTTTACTTGAGGCTATATTTTTATTCACCACATGATATGTGTTCTGCTTGGAGAGTCTTGTATGATATGAGTCTTTGGTTTTTAGTTTTCCACAATCATCCTTGCTGTACAGAACTTTTGAGAGAGACACACATGAATCGTGATTTATTAGAATACTCTATGTGCTTCACTTATATCTTTTGAGCTAGGAAAATTTGTTCTAGTGCTTCACTTATATCATTTTAGAGCACAGCGTTGGTTTTATTTTATAGAAATTGATGAACTCTCGCACTTCACTAAATTATTTTGAGAGTCTCTAAACAGCATGGTAATTTGCCTTGGTTATAAAATTAGTCCTAATATGATAGGCATCCAAGAGGGATATAATAAAAACTTTCATATAAAGTGCATTGAATACTATGAGAAGTTTGATTCCTTATGATTGTTTTGAGATATGAAGATGGTGATATTAAAGTCATGCTAGTAAGTAGTTGTGAATTTGAGAAATACTTGTGTTAATGTTTGTGAGTCCCATAGCATGCACGTATGGTGAACCGTTATGTAACGAAGTTGGAGCATGAGATGTTTTTTGATTATCTTCCTTATGATTGTCGGTCGGGGACGAGCGATGATCTTTTCCTACCAATCTATCCCCCTAGGAGCATGCGCATAGTACTTTATTTTGATGACTAATAGATTTTTGCAATAAGTATGTGAGTTCTTTATGACTAATGTTGAGTCCATGGATTATACGCACTCTCACCTTTCCGCCATTGCTATCCTCTCTTGTACCGCGCAACTTTCGTCGGTACCATAAACCCACCACATATCCTTCCTCAAAACAGCCACCATACCTACCTATTATGGCATTTCCATAGCCATTCCGAGATATATTGCCATGCAACTTTTCCACCGTTCCATTTATTATGACACGCATCATCATTGTCATATTTCTTTGCATGATCATGTAGTTGACATTGTATTTGTGGCAAAGACACCGTTCATCATTTTTTATACATGTCACTCTTAATTCATTGCACATCCTGATACACTATCGGAGGCATTCATACAGAGTCATATTTTGTTCTAGTACCGGGTTGTAATTTTTGAGTTGTAAGTAAATAAATGTGATGCCCCCGATTCAATCGTACACAATCATGCACGCAAATGTGTACGATCAAGATCAGGGACTCACGGGAAGATATCACAACACAACTCTACAACATAAATAAGTCATACAAGCATCATAATACAAGCCAGGGGCCTCGAGGGCTCGAATACAAGTGCTCGATCATAGACGAGTCAGCGGAAGCAACAATATCTGAGTACAGACATAAGTTAAACAAGTTTGCCTTAAGAAGGCTAGCACAAACTGGGATACAGATCGAAAGAGGCGCGGGCCTCCTGCCTGGGATCATCCTAACTACTCCTGGTCGTCGTCAGCGGCCTGCACATAGTAGTAGGCACCTCCGGTGTAGTAGGAGTCGTCGTCGACGGTGGCGTCTGGCTCCTGGGCTCCAGCATCTGGTTGCGACAACCAGGTAGAAGGGAAAGGGGGAAAGAGGGAGAAAAGCAACCGTGAGAACTCATCCAAAGTACTCGCGAGCAAGGAGCTACACTACATATGCATGGGTATATGTGTAAAGGGCCATATCGGTGGACTGAACTGCAGAATGCCAGAATAAGAGGGGGATAGCTAGTTGTAACGCCCCGAGACCGACGCTTCGTTTGCCTTCCTTGTTTTGCGAGTCAGCTGTGTTTTATTTGTGTGTTGCATTCATCATCGCATCATTTGCATTGCATCGGCACTCTGTTGCCATCATTGTTTTCAAACTTGCATCCCCTAGTAGTTGCCGCGCCCTCCCCTTGCTTTCGTTGACCGTTTCGAGACCAACCGTGTTTTTGGTTCCCTCTTGTCAAACCAACTAACCTCTCTCGTCAGCCCGCGATCCCCTCCCGCGCGTCCGAAAGTTGTCCCGTACCCGACCCGGTTTGTTGTTACTGTTGGGTCCGGATCATCCCCTAACATCTACAAAACATCTCCGTTTTCTTATTAGGACTCCCTAGCATATTTTTTCCCGACCGTCCGATTTTGATCATAGGACCGGATTAGCCCCTACCCTAATCCCCTACCTATATAAACAATCTAACCCTAGACCAACTCCTGGATCCTCCCCGCCATTACCTGCGCAGCCACTTCTCTCCTCGTTTTCAGCCACCACCCGGTTCACCCCAGACTCTAGATCCATCCATCCGAACCGTTGGATCGAAATTCAACGTCCAAGAGGTGCCCCTGTAGCTCCCGCAGCCACAGCTTCCTCGATCCAATCTGGATTAGGAGAGGAGCACCCGTCCCGCTCCTCGTCGCCTCGTCGCCCCGTCGCCGCCTCCCTCTGCAACACCAGGCCGCGACCACGCCTCCTCCTCGCCAAATCCCCGTCGCCCAAGTGCCGAGGAGAGGAGCTCCTCCAGCAGCCGTCTTCGCCCGCAGCCATCGTCCTCCGTGCCCAGCAATTGCAGCCCCGCCGCCGGCTGACCGAACCAGCACCCCGCGCCAAGTTCGTCTTCTTGCTGCGCCGCCGCCTGGAGTTTTCTTCGCCGGAGGCCTTCGCCTCGTCCGCGGCGCCCGAGCACCGCCTGGAGCCCGACCTCGTGCGCCACCTCCTCGCTCCCCTCGTCAGCCAGGAGCTCGAGCTCCTGCCTCATTCCCCTCCGTCCTTCGCGCGCGGCAAACCGCAACACCACCGGAGCTCCCTCCGCCGGTGAGCGCCACCGCCGAAGCTGCTTCATCCCGTCGCCATCGAGCACCAGCAGGCCGCTGCACCTTTCCTTCGTCTCCTCCTTCCTCTGGCTCTCTCATCTCTCTTACCCAACTCCCCTCCCTCTTTGGTTGCCTACAGACGAGTCCAGCCGCCCGGAGCTCCTCGACGCCGGCCGGATCCGACGCCCTGGAGACCCGCACCCCGCCGGACCTCCTTCCGCCGTCGCCAAGTCCTGCCGCGGCTGTCACCCCGCTGCTGCGCTGCTGACCATCAGTGACGCCGCTCCCCTGCTTCCTCTGCACCGAAGACGCGTCGTCCTCGCATTGACTGACTCCACATCGACCGAGCGGCCTCCCCTGCTCGCGTGGGCTGCGCCCCTCTCCAAGGCCTCAAGGCCCGATGTGAGCACCCCCCACCCCGCCCTGGGCCTGATCTCCGTTTTGGGCCCAGATCTGTTTTTTTTTCTGTCCATGCGATTTTAGCATTATTCAGAGAACGCTTGTTTTACAGAAAAGTCCCTAGTCTTCATGCATATAATAACTTCACAACCGTGCATCGGATTAAAATAATCTAAATATGTAAAATGCTCAGAAATTTGTGTAGTTTAATAATATGCTGCTTGCACCCATGTTTAACATTTTTAAAGTGTTGTTTATTTAATTTGCTCGAATGCCATGTTAAAATGATTTATTTCATAGCTAATTAACCGTAACTCGGAATTTAATAAACTTTATATGTAAATGGGGTAGGAAAATGCCTAGTTTAACATGGTGCATTTATTTTGCTGTTTAACAACATTAAAATTGTGTTTATGGCAGAATAGTACCAAATCTAAAATATGCACATGAGGATTTTCCGGAATTGTTGTTTGTTATTTTCGGCCTCATTTAAAATTGCCTAAATAGTTAGTTTCCATATGCTTCACCTCTTGCCATGGTTAATAACATTTAATATTGTTGGGTACATAAACGAGAGAGAACTAAATAATTAAATGCGGTGTTTCGTCAATATGCAACTCGTTGCATACTGAGCTCCACTTAATTTGTAGTGTTGTTTGTTGCACTTTGCCATGCCATGCCTCATTAAACCGGACATGCATCATATTTGTTTTTGCATCATGCCATGTGTATGTGTTGGTTGTTTACTATGTTGTTTGTTTCTTTCCGGGTTGCTTCTCTCGTTAGCTTCGGTTTCGTTCCGGAGTTGTGAGGATTCGTTCGACTCCGTCCGCTTGTCTTCTTCATGGACTCGTTCTTCTTCCTAGCGGGATTTCAGGCAAGATGACCATACCCTCGAAATCACTTCTATCTTTGCTTGCTAGTTGTTCGCTCTATTGCTATGTCGCGTTACCTACCACTTGCTATATCATGCCTCCCAAATTACCATGAAACCACCTCTAACCTTTGTCACCTTTCCTAGCAAACCTTTGTTTGGCTATGTTACCGCTTTTGCTCAGCCCCTCTTATAGCGTTGCTAGTTGCAGGTGAAGATGAAGATTGCTCCATGTTGGATTATGTTTATGTTGGGATATCACAATATCTCTTATCTTAATTAATGCATCTATATACTTGGTAAAGGGTGGAAGGCTCGGCCTTATGCCTGATGTTTTGTTCCACTCTTGCCGCCCTAGTTTCCGTCATACTGGTGTTATGTTCCTTGATTTTGCGTTCCTTACGCGGTTGCGTGATTTATGGGACCCCCTTGACAGTTCCCTTTGAATAAAACTCCTCCAGCAAGGCCCAACCTTGGTTTTACCATTTGCCTACCTAAGCCTTTTTCCCTTGGGTTCTGCAGACTCAAGGGTCATCTTTATTTTAAACCCCCGGGCCAGTGTTCCTCTGAGTGCTGGTCCAAACTAGAGCCACTTGCAGCGCCACCTCGGGGAAACTCGAGGTCTGGTTTTAGTTGTACGTAGTGTTCATCCGGTGTGCCTTGAGAACAAGATATGTGCAGCTCCTATCAGGATTTGTCGGCACATTCGGGCGGCTTTGCTGATCTTGTTTTACCATTGTCGAAATGTCTTGTAAACCGGGATTCTAAGACTGATCGGGTCTTCCCGGGAGAAGGAATATCCTTCGTTGACCGTGAGAGCTTATAATGGGCTAAGTTGGGACACCCCTGCAGGGTATTATCTTTCGAAAGCCGTGCCCGCGGTTATGTGGCAGATGGGAATTTGTTAATATCCGGTTGTAGAGAACTTGACACTTGACCTTAATTAAAACGCATCAACTGCGTGTGTAGCCATGATGGTCTCTTCTCGGCGGAGTCCGGGAAGTGAACACGGTTTCTGGGTTATGTTTGACGTAAGTAGAGGTTCAGGATCACTTCTTGATCATTGCTAGTTCACGACCGTTCCGTTGCTTCTCTTCTCGCTCTTATTTGCGTATGTTAGCCACCATATATGCTTAGTGCCTGCTGCAGCTCCACCTCATTTTACAACCCTTTCCTATAAGACTAAATAGTCTTGATCTCGCGGGTGTGAGATTGCTGAGTCCTCGTGACTCACCAGATACTTCCAAAACAGTTGCAGGTGTCGATGATGCCAGTGCAGATGATGGGATCGACCTCAAGTGGGAGTTCGATGAGGAACGTGGTCGTTACTATGTGTCTTTTCCTGATGATCAGTAGTGGAGCCCAGTTGGGACGATCGGGGATCTAGCATTTGGGGTTATCTTATTTTTATTTGGATCTTGACCGTAGACGGTCTATGTGTGTATTTTGGATGATGTATGGATTATATTTATGTATTGTGTGAAGTGGCGATTGTAAGCCAACTCTTTATCCCATTCTTGTTCATTACATGGGATTGTGTGAAGATGACCCTTCTTGCGACAAAACCACAATGCGGTTATGCCTCTAAGTCGTGCCTCGACACATGGGAGATATAGCCGCATCGTGGGCGTTACAAGTTGGTATCAGAGCCATCCCCGACTTAGGAGCCCCCTGCTTGATCGAATCGCTGGCGTTGTTGAGTCTAGAACAAAAATGTTTCGAGTCTTAGGATTATATATATCGGAGAGTAGGATTCTTTTTACTCCTCAGTCCCTTCGTCGCTCTGGTGAGGTCTCCTGACGTAGAAGTTTTGACTCTTCTCTCCTAAAATTTCACAAAAAAAATTAGGATCACGCGGGTATCTTGGAATCGTTCCGATGGTTTTGTGATGAGAACATTGTTCTTGGTGCCTCCTGACATTTAGGGGTTGTGGCAGTGTCCCGGGGAGTTGAGCTCCGAGGTCTTGTCGTCACAATTTTATCGTTGCAGTTCTGGAATACCTGAGTTTCGCCGACATCGAAATCTTTTTTATGTACTTGTTGGTGAGATCACCTCGACTGTCACGACCGGATTTTCGGGATATAAATTCCCAGAAAAACGGCATGTGTGCTCACCAGCCCCAGGATTACTGTTAGCTGATGAGGTACCAACTTGATACAAGAAAATCCAAGCAAGTACAAAAATATGTAGTACAAGACCATTGAGGCCTAGGAGTACAACACTTGGTTTCTAATGGTAGAGGGCGGAAGCGGTTGGATACATCTGCGTCTATGGGACTCCATTTCCCACAAGAACAGCTGACCAGGATAACTCCTATCTTCGCGAGGCTGCACATGTCAACACATAGGTTCCGAGGTTGTCACCGCGATGCTTATCTCCAAGCGAGGAATCTGGCCAAGACAATAGCCAGGGACAAGCCAGTGAGTACGTTTGAATGTACTCGCAAACATTAAGAACACGGGTATAAAATATTAGGACATGCTCCGGATTATCATGTGATCACACGTCCGTCACGAAATATACGAAAAACCAAGATGCACACATATGGTTATAAATAATCCAAAGTAAAGTACTAGGTGCCAAACGAGGGTCTGAAAGACTCCTCGAGCGGAAACTGCAAGAATAGTAATACTGGTGCCAAACGAGGGTCTGAATGACACCTCGAGAGGAAACTGCAAGAATAATAATGCCGCAGTCGGGCGTCGGGGCGACACCACATAAAGGGCTTATAACAGGTAAATGAACAACAAGCATGCCGCAGTCGGGCGTCTGAGCGACACCACAGAAAGGGCTTATAAGAGAATAATCACGGTGAATATCCAGGAGGTAGAACCATCCCCGGAATACTCAAAAAACATACATAATGTAAATGGTTAGTCCAAAATAATGAAGATCACAATCCATATGTGCCACAATCATAAACAATATTTAGTACAGTCGTTTCTCCATCCGAAAACCGATAATTTAGTCAAGCCGTATCTCCATCCGAATACCGTTACTACGATCCAGTTAGCCGTGTCTCCATCCGAATACCGTTACTGAGTTCTAGTTAAATCGTTCTCCATCCGAATACCATTACTGAATTCAACTCAGACTGTGGTCCTTACTCAAGAACATGACTATCCAACAGGATATATCCTCTGCAGAGGGAGTACCATTTTCCACGAGTAAGGGTTTACTTAGTCCCTCGGGACTAATTCCGTCTACGGTCTTTTAATTGAAAACACGCCTGACCTGCACACACCAGCTTAACTCACCGGTGTCTGGAATCACCCCACGACACCTGCCAAGCAAAACTCTAAGTGGGGAGGCTACAACCTCGACGTAGCATGGGATCAATTTTCTATTCGCGCGCTCTAAGGGGGTGCCCCCCTCTCGGTCCCAACCGGAAACACCCATGCCCCCTGACCAAGTGGCATGCCTACCGGAGGCCTCCGGTATCTTCCACTATGGCCCCTCTGTACGGTGTGTGCTTTCGTAGGGGTTGACAACTTACTGACCCATACCCTGTCCCCTGCAGGGACAAGTGGTGGTACCAACAAATAAGGAAGCTATTGATCAAGACGCGGTCTACAACCGACTCAGGTGGCCCAAGAATCCTCCAACAATATTACCACTAGTGAAATAAATCACCACTCCTCGAGCCTCACCATGCCATACCGGGCATACTCGTCTCGACGAGGGACTAGGGACAAGCTCGTGTCTACCCAAGACCACGACTTTCCCGGCTTCCTACCGGTATGCATGAGAAGTTCAAGAGGATGATCCAAATCGTTAGTGTATCCATTGTTGACCACAAAGCAACTCCAAAGTGTACTCATGTACGAGACTATATCGATACATAAGGCAAACGCATACTCCAAGTCAAAAGGTGTTGTGATCGAATCAGAACACCACAACAAAATATTATGCCAGAGTTCAGAAATGCTTGCCTTCAAGAGTATGCAAAGGATGCACTTTTTGGAGGCTTTCCCTTTTCTCCAAAATCCTATTTTGCAAAACAAACAAATAACAAATATTTCAAACACAGTACCAAAAGTTGTCTCAAATATTTTTGAAATAAATCTTACAATAAACTAGATGAAATTTGAGAGAGGTAGGAAAAAGAATCTACTCATTTGGAGTTTTATTTTAAAAGTTAGAGCCAGTCAAAGTTTGGTCAAACCTTTGTTTTTAAATAAAACCAGAAAAGAAAACGATTCAGAAGGAAATACGCTTTCGCAGTGGAGGAGACGCACTCGGGAGTTATGCGCCTTCACTTTAACAGAGAGAGGACGGCCGCGCGGGTCACTGACACTGGGTCCAGAGGGCCCACTGGTCAGGTTTGATCGTTCTTCCCTCCTTCTCCTCTCTTCTGCCCGACGGGAGCGGGGCTCCGGCGGTCGCCGTCGACGAGTGGCAGCGTCTCACGGGCATCCAAGGGCGGGGATGGAACGGCTAGACCGAGGCGGTCCCCTAGGTGGTTGTTGGGTCGTCGGAGGTGGAAGGAGTCGCCGGCGGCGAGCTCCGCGGCGGAGAGAGGCTACGGTGGCGAAGTGCTTTTTGTGCTCCGGTGGTCCCCGATCGAAGTTGGGTAGCTGGGCAGCTCCGCAAGGACCAGAGGGAGCTACTGGTGGTGCTGGTTGGGCGAAAGGGTGGCTGGTTGCGACGAATCGCACCGGAGCTTAGCGGCGGCCGAACTGGCCGGAGTTGGAGAGGATGGTCCTCTCCGGTCAATCTACTGCTAGGGGAGCTCTACGGGGAGGGTCTGATGTCTCCTGAGTGCTCGGAGAGGCTCGGGGTTCCCTTTAAATAGGCGCTTGAGGCTGGCTCCCGCGGTGGCCGAGGATAAGATCGTCGGCGACCACTTTCCTGTAGTGGCAGGGCATCGTGGCGGCGACGAAAGCGTTCCGACGAGCATGAGGATAAGCACGAGCTATTCCCAGGGGCAGCTGGCGCGCTGGCGTGGTTTGGGCGGTGCCGAACATGGCAGAGGCCACTGCCGACGCCGGCGTGCCGCCAAGGGCGCGGCCAGCGGCGCAGCAGGGCGCCAGAGATGCCGTGGAGCAGGGAGCGAGCTAGTGCGTGGTTCAGCGATGCAGTAGGGGCCAGGGACGGGTCGCATCGAGTGCAGAAGTGCGGCGTGTCGGCTCAGTGCGCGCGCGTGCAAAACGAGCGCTCTGGCGCGCCCAGAGCACGCACGGCAGGTGTTCGACGCAATGACCATCTCCTGCCGTGGAGCGCGAGGGTGGAGCTGGCACTGCACAGGACGGAGGTAGGGGTAGCAAAGCGCTCAGAGGACATGGTTGCTGGGTCATTGGAGCAAGTTCACAGTGCAAAGCAGAAAACATGCCTCAAGCTGACTGTGCACACCAAGTGTTCGACAGAATGCCAAGTGTACTTAGGCAACTCTTGGAGTGGCCAAAATCTCCAGATCAGGGTCTCTTTAGATGCAGGAGATGGTGGTAAGGTCACTTGGGTCAAACCAGAAACTTGTTAGTGCAAGTTTTGCAAAACTCCAGTTTTGGACAGAAAGAAAAAGGGTTTAAAGCATGCACTTCAAAACCTCCAATGAGTCCACTCTCCTGGACTTAAGGGTTTTGAAGGGAGGGCTACAAATAGGAAAAAGCTCAGGGTTACTAGATCAAAGAAAAATAAGGTTGCAGTACAAATCACCAATTTGGACCAGAATGCAAAAGAGGTTGATCCACTCAAATTTTTCAAAGAACATCACTGGGTTTTTGCTTGAAGATGAATTGTATGCATCCACTGACATCTCCAAACACTTGGAAGAATTTTTAAAGAAATATTTAAATGACCAGATTGGAAAAGTTGGTGTAGAGCTCAAAATCTCCAATGGCCAGAAGGTATTTTTGCATAAAAGTGATCTGGAACCATCACATGACATCCCCAACTTTTGGTGGAAATTTTAAATGCCTTTGTCAAAAGGTTGTAGTGCAAACAGGCTCCAAATGCAAAAGAAATCATTTTAAAGGAATTAAAGCTTTGAGGAAAAATAAATCTTGCAAAAATTAAATCCACTGATGAGGAATTGTTTTATAAAAGAGAGTATTCAAGTCCAATAATACTTTTGAAGGTTTTTTTTCCCACTAGAGGCAAAAATCCAAAATCACAAAAGGTAAAACTTGACAAAAATGGAAAAGTTTTATTTCTTGGCAACATTTTAATAGATAAAACAGGGCCAAAATTTTGGGGTGTCACAACACTACCCCCCTTAAGAAAAATCTCGTCCTCGAGATTCGTTAAAAAGCTGTTTTGGACAAGAACTGTTTTGAAATAAATTTGTTTTTATCAAAGAAATCCTTCAATTGCACAAAAACAAAACGGCTACAGTGAGAGGGCAATAAGTGGTGTAAAACCACAGTGTGGTACACTGGCGTAGTGTGGAAAAATCCACGGTTAGGGAAAACGAGATATTTCTACGCGGATACAGTAATTTAGAATAAATTCTAAATTACTAAAATACGCTGGTTGCACCCGAGAGCACAGTGCTCTCTTTGGCTGACTGGTGGACCCAGGGCCCACTGTCGGCCTCTTCTCCTACCTCTGGCTCTCTCTTCTCTCTCGCGCGTTCTCCCGCGCTTCCTCCACCGGCGATGCCTAGCTCGTAGGGCATCGAGGCCGTACCGTGGTAGTGCGCGGCGTGCTAGCTGCCGGTGCAGCGTGCACTCACCTCGCGGGCCAGTGCGTTGTCGGCACTGCTCGCAGACTCGCCTCCGAACACCGGCGGTCGAGCGACGAGTGGCGCTGGTGGACCTCGCCCACCGTACACCGATCTCGGGCTATAAAACGATCGCAGTGCTCCTCTCTTCTTCCTCACACCCGGCCTTGTTCCTACTCCTCCTTCCTTCTCCTCCATTGCTGCTAGCAGGAGCTCGAGCCGAGGCTCTAATGGCAGAGGCAATGCCGGACTGGTATGTGGTCCTGGTGTGTGGAAGCTTGGCGGTGCTGCTGGGGTTCTCCGTGCTCTTGTGCGCGATGATCCTGGATGATCGTCATGATGCTGCCGCACGAGTGTTAGCTCTCCGCGGTGGCGGCGATCACGTGGATTAGGTGCGGCATCGGGGCTGACTGCTGTCGGTGTGTTGGGGCAGCTCGCGCTCGAATGAACACTCACAGACCTCTCTAGCTGAGATTGTGGCGTCCTCGAGGGTGGCTAGGTAGGCGCAAAATGTGCTCGAGGATTTGTAATAGTGCTCGAGGTCGAGTGGTGGCTGCTGAGAGTTTGCTGTTACGATGACGTGCGAATAAAAATCTATGTCGTGAAAATATATATACGCAGCAATAACTCGGGGAAAGAAATCTCCTCATAAACATGTTGCGAGAGAAAAAGAAAATAATTAAAACAAATCTAACAGCGGTAAAACTGCTCACATACAGGAACCAAAGAAAATCGGACCTGTCGCACAAAAATTTTACGAACATGTTGCAACACATAAATACAGGTACTGGGACAATAAATACATTGGAGGCGTTTACAAAGAAAACGGTAAAAAGACAGGGTCCTGAGAAAACGCCTCTGGCACTGGGGCACACTCCTCTTCTATAAGGGGAAGCGGGTTGACCAGTCGATGAATGCGCCCTTCTTGGTCAGGCCTCAGTGGTCTGCCAATAGCGATCCGAGGATTTAAATCAGCGAGGCTCTGGAGATAACCCATCACCCGCTGAGTTAAACGCTCCTGAGCCATAACGTACTGGGCAAGGTTGGCCAGTACTGGATCTCTCTCAATGCGCCCACCGGGAAAAGATGCAACTTCTCCGGGTGCTGCACGACTCGGAAAATAATAGTATCCTCGCTCGCTGGCATAGGGTACTGCGAATCGAAGACGAGTGAGCGCCTCGTACGCAGCAGCTTCTATAGCCATATGCGGAGTCGGCATGGATTTCCCCACGAAGGAGACTTCCGTGGGATCTTGGTTTGGGTAGGCGGGAGGGATGTGCACCACTGCCCAATATTTCGAGGTGGAAGGGGTGATCCTTGATTTGAGCAACTCGTACTGGGGTGGATGGGTGGCACTCATGGTACTGCACGTAAAGTCCCACAATAATCTTACAAAACTGCCCGAGGTTGCGTCTGGGGTCCTCAGATAAATACTGGGGGTCGACATGGCAAGGAATGGCTGTGAGTGCTGCGCACAAAGATGAGGGGTGCTCGGCAAGTTCACGAAGTGGCCTTTATATAGCACCGGGGCTGGGTTATCTACCGGGGTGAAGGGTAACTGGCTGCCGATCCTGTCCTCCGGTCAAAAACCACAGGTATACCCATCACATAAATGTGACGCATTACTGTGGGTGCCGACGGGGGTTGGTCTTGGTAGCTGCGCCCGAAATTTAAAAAAAAAGCAACTGTACGCCAACGTACACATGCACAGCTACTACTCCAACAAAAAGGGCGCTCAAGCGGACAGCGTGTAATAAAAGCGATACAAGACCACATCATTACAAAGCGTAGGAAAACTAAGGCTCGATACAACTCGAGCGACTTATTCTACTACGTTAATGTCTAAGTGGGCTGGCCTTGTGGACGCCGATGCCTCTCCATGGTTCTCACCGTCGGGATTTGCTGGCTGAGGCTGAGGTGCTGCAGGGTCGGGGAAATGGTGATGACCATCGCGGGGGTTGTTGGCCACAATCCCGTTGGAATGGGTTCCCAAAAGGCGACGAAGCGCTTCTGGGGTCACCAAAGTGCTCTGGTTGAGGGTTGGCGCAGACCTCAAGGGATCGATCGGGTGTCCGAACAGCACGACTGGGTTGTCGGCGTCGGGCTCCGCTTCTCTTCTCGCCGGGGCTCGGCGAACCAGCTCTCCACGAGCTGCGATCAGATCGAGAGTGACCTGATCGAACAGTTGCTCTAGTGCGCTTACATAGCGCACCAGATGCAATAGTGCTGGATCCGTCTCGTGGTCTCCATTGGCAACCTGGGGCGGCCTACCATACCCGTCACGAGTGGGGTAGTAGTAGAACGAGCGACAGTTAACTCTGGGCGACAAGTGCCGGAGTTGAACTATAGCTTCGCGGGCTGCCAGTTGGATGGCCTGTGGCTCAAAGGAAGTTGTCCTCCCAGTGAACCTATAGGGGCGTTCTGGCGACAGACCCCTACCGTAGATGTGCACAGTGGCCCAGTACTGACGGCTTTCACCGTACATGGGTCCCTGGTACACAACATACTCAGGAGGCTCTTCTAACGCATAGGCACGGCGGGTGAGGTTTGCGAGCACGGTCACAAAACCTCCAAGGTTGGTCGCTGTGGTCTCATTGTGAACAATGGGGCCAGGCATCGTGGCTGGGTTTGGGGAAAGAGGCTGGGCTGTGATTGAGGCTAGCGTGCCCTTTTTATAGGGAAAGGGGACGGAGTCTTCCTCTGCACGCTTTCGATAGAGACTGGTTGGGTGTCGGTCACTGGCGCGTGATCGACGGGCTAGGCTGAGGTCTGGTGGTTTGGTTAACCTAGGTTTATTGACCTGGCTAAGATAGGATTAGCCAATGGTCAGCCTGGCTCTAATACCAAGTCTGTCACGACCGGATTTTTGGGATATAAATTCCCAGAAAAACGGCCTGTGTGCTCACCAGCCCCAGGATTACTGTTAGCTGATGAGGTACCAACTTGATACAAGAAAATCCAAGCAAGTACAAAAATATGTAGTACAAGACCATTGAGGCCTAGGAGTACAACACTTGGTTTCTGATGGTAGAGGGCGGAAGCGGTTGGATACATCTGCATCTATGGGACTCCATTTCCCACAAGAACAGCTGACCAGGATAACTCCTATCTTCGCGAGGCTGCACATGTCAACACGTAGGTTCCGAGGTTGTCACCGCGATGCTTATCTCCAAGCGAGGAATCTGGCCAAGACAATAGCCAGGGACAAGCCAGTGAGTACCTTTGAATGTACTCGCAAACATTAAGAAAACGGGTATAAAATATTAGGACATGCTCCGGATTATCATGTGATCACACGTCTGTCACGAAATATACGAAAAACCAAGATGCACACATATGGTTATAAATAATCCAAAGTAAAGTACTGGGTGCCAAACGAGGGTCTGAAAGACTCCTCGAGCGGAAACTGCAAGAATAGTAATACTGGTGCCAAACGAGGGTCTGAATGACACCTCGAGAGGAAACTGCAAGAATAATAATGCCGCAGTCGGGCGTCGGGGCGACACCACATAAAGGGCTTATAACAGGTAAAAGAACAGCAAGCATGCCGCAGTCGGGCGTCTGAGCGACACCACAGAAAGGGCTTATAAGAGAATAATCACGGTGAATATCCAGGAGGTAGAACCATCCCCGGAATACTCAAAAAACATACATAATGTAAATGGTTAGTCCAAAATAATGAAGATCACAATCCATATGTGCCACAATCATAAACAATATTTAGTACAGTCGTTTCTCCATCCGAAAACCGATAATTTAGTCAAGCCGTATCTCCATCCGAATACCGTTACTACGATACAGTTAGCCATGTCTCCATCCGAATACCGTTACTGAGTTCTAGTTAAATCCTTCTCCATCCGAATACCATTACTGAATTCAACTCAGACTGTGGTCCTTACTCAAGAACATGACTATCCAACAGGATATATCCTCTGCAGAGGGAGTACCATTTTCCACGAGTAACGGGTTTACTTAGTCCCTCGGGACTAATTCCGTCTACGGTCTTTTAAGTGAAAACACGCCTGACCTGCACACACCAGCTTAACTCACCGGTGTCTAGAATCACCCACGACACCTGCCAAGCAAAACTCTAAGTGGGGAGGCTACAACCTCGACGTAGCATGGGATCAATTTTCTATTCGCGCGCTCTAAGGGGGTGCCCCCCCTCTCGGTCCCAACCGGAAACACCCATGCCCCCTGACCAAGTGGCATGCCTACCGGAGGCCTCCGGTATCTTCCACTATGGCCCCTCTGTACGGTGTGTGCTTTCGTAGGGGTTGACAACTTACTGAACCATACCATGTCCCCTGCAGGGACAAGTGGTGGTACCAACAAATAAGGAAGCTATTGATCAAGACTCGGTCTACAACCGACTCAGGTGGCCCAAGAATTCTCCAACAATATTACCACTAGTGAAATAAATCACCACTCCTTGAGCCTCACCATGCCATACCGGGCATACTCGTCTCGACGAGGGACTAGGGACAAGCTCGTGTCTACCCAAGACCACGACTTTCCCGGCTTCCTACCGGTATGCATGAGAAGTTCACGACAATGATCCAAATCGTTAGTGTATCCATTGTTGACCACAAAGCAACTCCAAAGTGTACTCATGTACGAGACTATATCGATACATAAGGCAAACGCATACTCCAAGTCAAAAGGTGTTGTGATCGAATCAGAACACCACAACAAAATATTATGCCAGAGTTCAGAAATTCTTGCCTTCAAGAGTATGCAAAGGATGCACTTTTTGGAGGCTTTCCCTTTTCTCCAAAATCCTATTTTGCAAAACATACAAATAACAAATATTTCAAACACAGTACCAAAAGTTGTCTCAAATATTTTTGAAATAAATCTTAAAATAAACTAGATGAAATTTGAGAGAGGTAGGAAAAAGAATCAACTCATTTGGAGTTTTATTTTAAAAGTTAGAGCCAGTCAAAGTTTGGTCAAACCTCTGTTTTTAAATAAAACCAGAAAAGAAAACGATTCAGAAGGAAATACGCTTTCGCAGTGGAGGAGACGCACTCGGGAGTTATGCGCCTTCACTTTAACAGAGAGAGGACGGCCGCGCGGGTCACTGACAGTGGGTCCAGAGGGCCCACTGGTCAGGTTTGACCGTTCTTCCCTCCTTCTCCTCTCTTTTGCCCGACGGGAGCGGGGCTCCGGCGGTCGCCGTCGACGAGCGGCAGCGCCTCACGGGCATCCAAGGGCGGGGATGGAACGGCTAGACCGAGGCGGTCCCCTAGGTGGTTGTTGGGTCGTCGGAGGTGGAAGGAGTCGCCGGCGGAGAGAGGCTACGGTGGTGAAGTGCTTTTTGTGCTCCGGTGGTCCCCGATCGAAGTTATGTAGCTGGGCAGCTCCGCAAGGACCAGAGGGAGCTACTGGTGGTGCTGGTTGGGCGAAAGGGTGGCTGGTTGCGTCGAATCGCACCGGAGCTTAGCGGCGGCCGAACTGGCCAGAGTTGGAGAGGATGGTCCTCTCCGGTCAATCTACTGCTAGGGGAGCTCTACGGGGAGGGTCTGATGTCGCCTGAGTGCTCGGAGAGGCTCGGGGTTCCCTTTAAATAGGCGCTTGAGGCTGGCTCCCGCGGTGGCCGAGGATAAGATCGCCGGCGACCACTTTCCTGTAGTGGCAGGGCATCGTGGCGGCGACGAAAGCGTTCCGACGAGCATGAGGATAAGCACGAGCTATTCCCAGGGGCAGCTGGCGCGCTGGCGTGGTTTGGGCGGTGCCGAACATGGCAGAGGCCACTGCTGACGCCGGCGTGCCGCCAAGGGCGCGGCCAGCGGCGCAGCAGGGCGCCAGAGATGCCGTGGAGCAGGGAGCGAGCTAGTGCACGGTTCAGCGATGCAGTAGGGACCAGGGACGGGTCGCGTCGAGTGCGGCAGTGCGGCGTGTCGGCTCAGTGCGCGCGCGTGGAAAACATGCGCTCTAGGCGCGCCCAGAGCACGCACGGCAGGTGTTCGACGCAATGATAGTGTGGTCTAGAGCGCGAGGGTGGAGCTGGCACTGCACAGGACGGAGGTAGGGGTAGCAAAGCACTCAGAGGACATGGTTGCTGGGTCATTGGAGCAAGTTCACAGTGCAAAGCAGAAAACATGCCTCAAGCTGACTGTGCACACCAAGTGTTCGACAGAATGCCAAGTGTACTTAGGCAACTCTTGGAGTGGCCAAAATCTCCAGATCAGGGTCTCTTTAGATGCAGGAGATGGTGGTAAGGTCACTTGGGCCAAACCAGAAACTTGTTAGTGCAAGTTTTGCAAAACTCTAGTTTTGGACAGAAAGAAAAAGGGTTTAAAGCATGCACTTCAAAACCTCCAATGAGTCCACTCTCCTGTACTTAAGGGTTATGAAGGGAGGGCTACAAGTAGGAAAAAGCTCAGGGTTACTAGAGCAAAGAAAAATAAGGTTGCAGTACAAATCACCAATTTGGACCAGAATGCAAAAGAGGTTGATCCACTCAAATTTTTCAAAGAACATCACTGGGTTTTTGCTTGAAGATGAATTGTATGCATCCACTGACATCTCCAAACACTTGGAAGAATTTTTAAAGAAATATTTAAATGGGTTGTAGTGCAAAAGTGTCCACTGGACCAGATTGGAAAAGTTGGTGTAGAGCTCAAAATCTCCAATGGCCAGAAGGTATTTTTGCATAAAAGTGATGTGGAACCATCACATGACATCCCCAACTTTTGGTGGAAATTTTAAATGCCTTTGTCAAAAGGTTGTAGTGCAAACAGGCTCCAAATGCAAAAGAAATCATTTTAAAGGAATTAAAGCTTTGAGGAAAAATAAATCTTGCAAAAATTAAATCCACTGATGAGGAATTGTTTTATAAAAGAGAGTATTCAATTCCAATAATACTTTTGAAGGTTTTTTTTCCACTAGAGGCAAAAATCCAAAATCACAAAAGGTAAAACTTGACAAAAATGGAAAAGTTTTATTTCTTGGCAACATTTTAATAGATAAAACAGGGCCAAAATTTTGGGGTGTCACATCGACGCCACCCAGTACTGGGGCGGGAGTTCGGGAGTATTTCCATAACTCGTATAACGGATGCTTTTCGTAGGTTGAGGTACACGATTTCCAAAGGTTTCTTGGTTATGTGTTGACGGATGGATACAGCTGGATCTAGGGATTGTTAGTTTGGGTGATATATTTTGTGTTCCCTGTATCCCCAACACCAGATTGCATAACCAGAAAGTTTCGGGAGTTTATAAGTGGGAATTCAAATAGCTCCTAGGATATCTTTCCGACAGATGCATGATATGAGATTGGGGTTCGACGTCTAGTGGTCCGCTTTTCCACGGTTGGTTTTACAGTGGTCTCGTAGTGTCTTAAAGAGTCCTTGGCTATGCCGACTCGGGGACGCTTCATATGTCATGTGCACTGCCTTGTACATGATGGTGTTGTACGATCGAGCCCGTGTGGGCCCCACCACAAAAATTTCGGACAAAATCTCTATCATATGTTTGTTCCGGCTTATTCTGCGAGCCAATCCTTTGTTTTGTTTTAAGTTGTGGTATTCGAGTTGCTTCATTTTCATGTGTTGATTCCCTACCTTTCCTAAGCGGTGTTCTCATACTTCTATGTGAATACCAATCCTTCTTGATCATCGAGATTGTCATCCCAATTCTTTCCAACCGGTGTGCTTCTCTTCAAGTGCATCCAGTCATCCCAACATTCGCAAGATCAATTCTAAGTTTTCTCAACGGTGTCCATTCCATCTGCCCAAGTTGCCTTTGTTTTTTTCCCGCCCTCCCACCCTCTTTCTTCAAGGACTCAGATGTCTTAACCAAGTATCCATTTTATTCACGTGAAGTCCCTTCATTCTTTTCAATCAATGTTCTTACCCGGTGGTTCTCATGAAGATGTTCTTCAAGTTTATCATTCTTCATTCTTTTTCTTCTCCGGTAGACTAAATTCAAGCCGTCAATGTTGGTCACATTCCTTTCCTTGTTTCAAATGTTTTTCTCATGCCGGTGTATCTCTTAATCATTCACCTCTCGCTTTCCATGTGTTCCGGAGTGTTGAAGATATCTCAGGAGACTTGCATTTCCATTCCCAATCCGTTCAAGCTATCTCGAGGTTGTTATCTCTTTGGAGCCATTCAATTCAACCGGTGCAATCTCCTTTTCAAGTAATCATTTCAACGGTGTTTCTTCTGAGTGGGCCCTAACCCACAGGTCTTTTTCCAGGATCTTACCTGACTCTTCTGATTCTTTCCGGAGTTATTCTCAAATTCTTTGCAAAGTTTGACGTAAGAATGATTTATCATCAGTCATATTTCTTTCTCCAAGATCTTTCAAATTCTTTTCATCGTTGGTTCAACCTTTCTAATTTTCATCCCGGAGTATCTCAACAATTCATGGTGGTGTTTCTCGTCGTCATTCTCAACATTTGAAGACCGAAGAAGAATTTCTCTTGAATCTTGGTCCACTCTCTTGAAGATTCATGGTTCTAGCTTATGCCATCCTCTCATAATTGTTTTCGATTGCGAGAATTCTTTTCATACCCATACGGAGTATTTCATGAGTTGTTTTCGTTTCTTGATCATCCAAAGGCCATCATGTCATAATTATTCATTCCAGCTTTCAGCTCTCGTTCTCCAAATCTTACCGGTGCTTCATTCAAATATCCTCTAATCAGTTCGTGATCTCTTCGTTCTGATATATTTATATTCCGTCAAGTATCTTTATTCATTTTTCTAAATCTTCTCGGTGAATTGTGCCTTTGCTACTTTCAATTTCAATTCTTACGGTGGTTCCTTCAACATTTCACTTCCTTCGTTATCGTATCAACTCATTCGTTCTTTCAAATCCTACCGACGATTTGTGGAAGACCTTATTCAAGTTTGCGCTATATCTCTCTTAATCCTTTCTACTGTAAATGGAAGGAATTTATATTGGTGAAGGATACGCATAACATAATTCTTGTTCTTGTTTCATCCAAATGTTCAATTCTTTCAACCGGAGTTTGTTCGTGATATCAATATCTCAGTTATATGTTGTCCATCTTTTCTTTCCAGAGGTTCATCAAAATTCTTGATTTCAGTTGTTCATCTTTTCTTTCCGGAGTTCCAAGTTATTTCAATTATATCATTTCAAAGCTTCATCTAATCATTGCAAGGCTTCTCCCGGAGTTCTTTTCAACTTTCCATTTCGTTTGATCATTCTTTTATTACCGGAGTTCTTCATGGAGGCTCTACATGGTGGTTCGTCAAGGATTCCTTTCATTTTTCAATTGTTCTTCAAGATTTCTCTTGAAGTTATGATCCGCCAGGCTATACTCAAAAATTAACATGGTGTTCAACACATGTCTTGTTTTGAGGAGTTCAAGTATTCTTCATCTTGCATTCCGAAGTGCAATTATTTCTCTTATCTTTTGAGGTGGTGTTATGTCATTCTTCACAATTTGAGTTCGCGTTTCATGATTCACATGTTGTCAAGAATGAGATATTTTAAATCCACCAATCTCTTCGTTGGATCTATCTTGTGTCATGTTTCACCTAAAGCCTTCCCTAAGGAATGTTGCTATTATGGTGCTTATCAATGATCCAAGTTTTCTCCTATCCTCTCGGCGAGAGAAGATTTCATCTCTTCATTGATCTCAAGCAAGCAATTGTTTTCGTTAGTGGCAAAATTTTCACCTCATGTTTTGAGATGTCTCCATAAGCCCACGAGGATCATATCCTTTTGTTGTTGGTTTTTTCCAACAACTCCGTTATAGCCTTCTTGGAAGGATACTTTCCAAGCTCATCTGTGGCAGAAGTTGTCATTTTCTTCTCCGTTATCTTATTCCGGCGATCTATCTTCTATTCGTTCATCCCGGAGGCATTGTGATGTTGCTCTCTTCGACCAATCATCTTGTTTTGTCAAGATCATGTAATTTTTCCTTTCTTATCCGTTTAGCCGGAATGTCGTGTTTTCATTCGAGTTCTCTCATCTTATCAAGTTTTGTCTCCTTCCTCAACAGGAGGGCTGTCTGAAATCTTTCTTACCCCTTGTGCCATTCTTTCATTAGTTACGGAGGCAATGTGTTGTTAAATTCATCGAGTATCCTCTCATCTTGTCAAGATCATGTTCAATTCCTTCCATTTACAGTCGGAGTGCTGTCCAAATTATATCATTCTTATTCCTTCTTTATCTTGTTTTAACCGGAGTGTTGTCATATGTTTCAAGTTCTTTTGATCTTATCAAGTTTTCCTTCTCTTTTCTACCGGAGTGCTGTCTGATTTCTTTTTCGCTCTCATTCTTTCTCTATTTTGTTTAAACCGGAGTGGTTTCAAAGAATTTCTCGTTCATTGATTTTTCCATTCATGTCTTTCAACCTACAAGGTTCTCGTGATGTTCCTTGTTCCTCTTTGCCAAAGGGGTGTTTGCAATCTTGTTTGTCTCCGTTGTATTCATTCTTTCAAGTTGTCCAACCTCTCAAGGTTCGTGGTTTCACTCGTTTGTCGAAGAAGCAACTTAGTTTTACCTTTTCTCTTCCTCTTCCGCTTTTCTCCGGTGCCATCCTAGATCTCGGGACGAGATCCTCTTGTAGTGGTGGAGTGTTGTAATGCCCCGAGATCGGCGCTCCATTTGCCTTCCTTGTTTTGCGAGTCAGCTGTGTTTTATTTGTGTGTTGCATTCATCATCGCATCATTTGCATTGCATCGGCACTCTGTTGGCTTCATTGTTTTCAAACTTGCATCCCCTAGTAGTTGCCGCGCCCTCCCCTTGCTTTCGTTGACCGTTTCGAGACCAACCGTGTTTTCGGTTCCCTCTTGTCAAACCAACTACCCTCTCTCGTCAGCCCGCGACCCCTCCCGCGCGTCCGAAAGTTGTCCCGTACCCGACCCGGTTTGTTGTTACCGTTGGGTCGGGATCATCCCCTAACATCTACAAAACATCTCCGTTTTCTTATTAGGACTCCCTAGCATATTTTTTCCCGACCATCCGATTTTGATCGTAGCACCGGATTAGCCCCTACCCTAATCCCCTACCTATATAAACAATCTAACCCTAGACCAACTCCCTCATTTTCCTCACCCCGCTGCCAAACCAGCTCCACCTCGGGATCCTCCCCGCCGTCACCTGCGCAGCCACTTCTCTCCTCGTTTTCAGCCACCACCCGGTTCACCCCAGACTCCAGATCCATCCATCCGAACCGTTGGATCGAAATCCAACGTCCAAGAGGTGCCCCTGTAGCTCCCGCAGCCACAGCTTCCTCGATCCAATCTGGATCAGGAGAGGAGCACCCGTCCCGCTCCTCGTCGCCTCGTCGCTCCGTCGCCGCCTCCCTCTGCAGCACCAGGCCGCGACCATGCCTCCTTCTTGCCAAATCCCCGTCGCCCAACTGCCGAGGAGAGGAGCTCCTCCAGCAGCCGTCTTCGCCCGCAACCGTCGTCCTCCGTGCCCAGAAATTGCAGCCCCGCCGCCGGCTGACCGAACCAGCACCCCGCGCCAAGTTCGTCTTCTTGCTGCGCCGCCACCCAGAGTTCTTCGCCGGAGGCCTTCGCCTCGTCCGCGGCGCCCGAGCACCGCCTGGAGCCTGACCTCGTGCGCCACCTCCTCGCTCCCCTCGTCAGCCAGGAGCTTGAGCTCCTGCCTCGTTCCCCTCCATCCTTCGCGCGCGGCAAGCCGCAACACCACCGGAGCTCCCTCCGGCGGCGAGCGCCACCGCCGAAGCTGCTTCGTCCCGTCGCCATCGAGCACCAGCAGGCCGCTGCACCTTTCCTTCGTCTCCTCCTTCCTCTGGCTCTCTCATCTCTCTTACCCGACTCTCCTCCCTCTCTGGTTACCTACAGACGAGTCCAGCCGCCCGGAGCTCCTCGATGCCGGCCGGATCCGACGCCCTGGAGACCCGCGCCCCGCCGGACCTCCTTCCGCCGTCGCCAAGTCCTGCCGCGGCCGTCACCCCGCTGCTGCGCCGCTGACCATCAGTGACGCCGCACCCCTGCTTCCTCTACACCGAGGACGCGTCGTCCTCGCGTTGACTGACTCCACATCGACCGAGCGGCCTCCCCTGCTCGCGTGGGCTGCGCCCCTCTCCAAGGCCCCAAGGCCCGATGTGAGCAGCCCCCCCCCCTAGCCCTGGGCCTGATCTCCGTTTTGGGCCCAGATCTGTTTTTTTTGTCCATGCGATTTTAGCATTATTCAGAGAGCGCTTGTTTTACAAAAAAGTCCCTAGTCTTCATGCATATAATAACTTCACAACCGTGCATCGGATTAAAATAATCTAAATATGTAAATTGCTCAGAAATTTGTGTAGTTTAATAATATGCTGCTTGCAACCATGTTTAATATGTTTAAAGTGCTATTTATTTAATTTGCTCGAATGCCATGTTAAAATGATTTATTTCATAGCTAATTAACCGTAACTCGGAATTGAATAAACTTTATATGTAAATGGGGTAGGAAAATGCCTAGTTTAACATGGTGCACTTTATTTTGCTGTTTAACAACATTAAAATTGTGTTTATGGCAGAACAGTACCAAATCTAAAATATGCACATGAGGATTTTCCGGAATTGTTATTTGTTATTTCCGGCCTCATTTAAAATTGCCTAAATAGTTAGTTTCCATATGCACCTCTTGCCATGGTTAATAACATTTAATATTGTTGGGTACATAAACGAGAGAGAACTAAATAATTAAATGTGGTGTTTCGTCAATATGCAACTCGTTGCATACTGAGCTCCACTTAATTTGTAGTGTTGTTTGTTGCACTTTGCCATGCCATGCCTCATTAAACCGGACATGCATCATATTTGTTTTTGCATCATGCCATGTGTATGTGTTGGTTGTTTACTATGTTGTTTGTTTCTTTCCGGGTTGCTTCTCTCGTTAGCTTTGGTTTCGTTCCGGAGTTGTGAGGATTCGTTCGACTCCGTCCGCTTGTCTTCTTCATGGACTCGTTCTTCTTCCTAGCGGGATTTCAGGCAAGATGACCATACCCTTGAAATCACTTCTATCTTTGCTTGCTAGTTGTTCGCTCTATTGCTATGCCGCGTTACCTACCACTTGCTATATCATGCCTCCCAAATTGCCATGAAACCACCTCTAACCTTTGTCACCTTTCCTAGCAAACCTTTGTTTGGCTATGTTACCGCTTTTGCTCAGCCCCTCTTATAGCGTTGCTAGTTGCAGGTGAAGATGAAGATTGCTCCATGTTGGATTATGTTTATGTTGGGATATCACAATATCTCTTATCTTAATTAATGCGTCTATATACTTGGTAAAGGGTGGAAGGCTCGGCCTTATGCCTGGTGTTTTGTTCCACTCTTGCCGCCCTAGTTTCCGTCATACCGGTGTTATGTTCCTTGATTTTGCGTTCCTTACGCGGTTGGGTGATTTATGGGACCCCCTTGACAGTTCGCTTTGAATAAAACTCCTCCAGCAAGGCCCAACCTTGGTTTTACCATTTGCCTACCTAAGCCTTTTTCCCTTGGGTTCTGCAGACTTAAGGGTCATCTTTATTTTAAACCCCCGGGCCAGTGTTCCTCTGAGTGCTGGTCCAAACTAGAGCCACTTGCAGCGCCACCTCGGGGAAACTCGAGGTCTGGTTTTAGTTGTACGTAGTGTTCATCCGGTGTGCCCTGAGAACGAGATATGTGCAGCTCCTATCAGGATTTGTCGGCACATTCGGGCGGCTTTGCTGGTCTTGTTTTACCATTGTCGAAATGTCTTGTAAACCGGGATTCTGAGACTGGTCGGGTCTTCCCGGGAGAAGGAATATCCTTCGTTGACCGTGAGAGCTTATAATGGGCTAAGTTGGGACACCCCTGCAGGGTATTATCTTTCGAAAGCTGTGCCCGCGGTTATGTGGCAGATGGGATTTTGTTAATATCCGGTTGTAGAGAACTTGACACTTGACCTTAATTAAAACGCATCAACCGCGTGTGTAGCCGTGATGGTCTCTTCTTGGTGGAGTCCGGGAAGTGGACACGGTTTCTGGGTTATGTTTGACGTAAGTAGAGGTTCAGGATCACTTCTTGATCATTGCTAGTTCACGACCGTTCTGTTGCTTCTCTTCTCGCTCTTATTTGCGTATGTTAGCCACCATATATGCTTAGTGCCTGCTGCAGCTCCACCTCATTTTACCACCCTTTCCTATAAGCTTAAATAGTCTTGATCTCGCGGGTGTGAGATTGCTGAGTCCTCGTGACTCACCAGATACTTCCAAAATAGTTGCAGGTGCCGACGATGCCAGTGCAGATGATGGGATCGACCTCAAGTGGGAGTTCGATGAGGAACGTGGTCGTTACTATGTGTGTTTTCCTGATGATCAGTAGTGGAGCCCAGTTGGGATGACCGGGGATCTAGCATTTGGGGTTATCTTATTTTCATTTGGATCTTGACCATAGACGGTCTATGTGTGTATTTTGGATGATGTATGGATTATATTTATGTATTGTGTGAAGTGGTGATTGTAAGCCAATTCTTTATCCCATTCTTGTTCATTACATGGGATTGTGTGAAGATGACCCTTCTTGCGACAAAACCACAATGCGGTTATGCCTCTAAGTCGTGCCTCGACACGTGGGAGATATAGCCACATCGTGGGCGTTACACTAATCCTGTCGAAGACTACGCTTCTGTCCACCTCCATCTTGCAGCATGTAGAAGAGAGTAGATGGTAAGTTCACCAAGTAGCATCGCATAGCATAATCCTACCACGCGATCCCCTCCTCGTCGCCCTGTTAGAAAGCGATCACCGGGTTATATCTGGCACTTCGAAGGGTGTGTTTTATTAAGTATCCAGTTCTAGTTGTCATAAGGTCAAGGTACAACTCCGGGTCGTCCCTTTACCGAGGGACACGGCTATTCGAATAGATAAACTTCCCTACAGGGGTGCACCACATAACCCAACACGCTCGATCCCATTTGGCTGGACACACTTTCCTGGGTCATGCCCGGCCTCAGAAGATCAACACGTCGCAGCCCCACCTAGGCACAACAGAGAGGTCAGCACGCCGGTCTAAATCCTATGGCGTAGGGGTCTGGGCCCATCGCCCATTGCACACCTGCACGTTGCGAGGGCGGCCGGAAGCAGACCTAGCGTAGCAGGCGTTCCAGTCCAATCCAGCGCACGCCGCCACGATGTCGAGTGCCCATAATTGTTCCCGCGTAGTTGGTTAGTGCGTATAGACCAAATGGCCGGACTCTGATCAAATACCAATATCTCATTAAGCGTGTTAAGTATCTGCGAACACCGACCAGGGCCAGGCCCACCTCTCTCCTAGGTGGTCTCAACCTGCCCTGTCGCTCCGCCACAAAGTAATAGTTGGGGGCCGTCAGGAACCCAGGCCCACCTCTACCTGGATGGAGCCACATGTCCTTTCAGCCCCCTCATCAGAATCACTTGCGGGTACTCAACGAGCTGACCCGACTTTAGTCACCACATGTGTCATGTATATAAAGTATATAGTATATACCTGTGATCACCTCCATAGTGATCACGGCCCAGTAGTATAGCATGGAAGACGGACAAGAGAGTAGGGCCACTGATGGAACACTAGCATCCTATTCTAAGCAGTAGGATAGCAGGTAAGGGTAACAATTGTAGCAACAATGACAGGCTATGCAGCAGAATCGGACTAACCAAAAGTAGTAACATGCTACACTACTCTAATGCAAGCAGTATAGAGAAGAATAGGCGATATCTGGTGATCAAGGGGGGGCTTGCCTGGTTGCTCTGGCTAGAAGGAAGGGTCGTCAACACCATAGTCGAACTGGGGGTCGCCGGCAGTCTCGGGGTCTACCGGAAAGAAGTAACGGAGGGGGAACACAATAAATAACAGAGCAATCAAGCATCATGAAGTGTAACATGGCATTACGAGGTGCTAGAGGTGACCTAACGTAGTAGTAGGTGCTACTGGCGAAGGGGGGAAACATCTGGGAAAGTATTCCCGGTGTTTGACGTTTTCGAACAGATGAACCGGAGGGGAAAAGTTGTGTGTTTGCTATGCTAGGGATGTGTGGCGGATGAACGGGCTACGTATTCGGATTCGTCTCGTCGTTCTGAGCAACTTTCATGTACAAAGTTTTCCCATCCGAGTTACGGATTAAAAGATATGATTTTCAAAAGAATTTATTAATTCTGGAATTTAATTAATTATTTAATTTAATTCGAAATTGGATTTATGACATCAGCATGATGTCATGCTGACGTCAACAGTCAACAGGGGTTGACTGGTCAACCTGACCAGGGGGTCCCACTGGTCAGTGACACATATTAATTAAACATATTAATTAACCTAATCAGGATTAATTAGGGGTGGGCCCCACTGTCATTGACTGATTAATTAATTAACTAACAGTTTAATTAGTTTAGTTATTTGATTAATTAGACCTAATTAATTAATTAATTATTTAATATTTTTACTTATTATTATTATTTAAATTCTTTTTTTGTTATTAAATGTTCTGGAGTGTGGGCCCCCATGTCATAGGCACAGGGGCCATAGCGGGCGTGGGGCGTGCGGGCGCCAGCCCGAACGGGCGCCCGCCCAGGCCAACAACAGGGCGCCGGAGCGGCGCGGTGAGGGCGGCGCGGCCGGCATGAGCCGTCGGCCCGGCGAGCAGGGGAGGCGGGCCGGAGCAGGGCGGCGCAGCCAGGCTGGAGGTGGTGGCGCGGGGCGCGCGCGAGGGGCTGCGGCCGTGGCTCGCATAGGGCGCGAGGACGATGGGTGCTGGGCGCGCGTGGGCAGCCAAGGTCGCCGCCGGAGCAGGGGGCGTGGTCGACGACGAGCTAGGAGGGGCGGGGGCGCGTCTGTAGACCGGGGCGGTGAGCGCAGCGATGTCCAGCGGGCGCGGATGGCGCCGTCGCGGGCGAGGGAGCGACGCAGGGGAGGCGAAGCGAGGGCCACCACGGTGAGGTGCGAGGCACGGGAAGAAGGAGGACCGGGGTCCTCATCGCGGTGCGTAGGGATGGGGCAGCGATGCGTGAGGAGGAGGATGGAGACGGTGCGTCGTGGAGGAGGCAGACCAGCGGGGAGGACGGGGGCAGGCCGGCGAGGTGGTCCTGGTCGACGGCGAGGTGGCGATCCAGTCGGCGGCGCGGTCGGCGCGAGGCGTGGCCGCGGTTTCCGGCGGGCGTCGCGCGAGGGACGGGAGGGGCGAGGAGTCAACAGGGGCGGGGGCGTGGTCGCCCTGATCCCGATCTGGATCGGGGGAGTGGGGGAGAGAGCGAGTGGGGGAGGGAGTGCGTGGTGGGGGGGTTAGGGTTTCAGGACGTGGGGGGATAAGGGAGTTGGTGGTTCGGCCGGTTAGGCCTGTTTTAGTTAGGTGGACCAAATGGGCCAATAGGTTAGGTCCTCTGTTTTCCTTTCCTTTATTGTTTTGTTTTATTTTTACTTTTTATTTTCTGCTTTCTTTTATTTATTTAATAATTTATAGTTTTACAAAAAGTAAAACCCATACCTAAAATAGAGTTACCATTCCAACTACTTTCACAGAAAGTTTTGGCCCTGATCAAAATAGTTTAGCATTTTATAATATTCAAAAGGCATTTATTTAATAGTTTTACCTACTGTTTTAATCATTTAAGTGCATTTAAACCTTTTATAAAAATGTGGTTTCTCCACAATAATTACCTATGCATTATTTGGCAACACCCCAACATTTTAGTTTTAATATTTGAAAATCTTTACCGTTTGACTTTATTTTAAGTTTGAATTTCGAATCGATTTTGAACTAACACGAGATTAACAACAGTAACCGTGGTGACGTGGCATCATTAACGTGGGATTATTGTAGCCTAATTATCCGGGCATCACAATTCTCCTCCACTACAAGAAATCTCGTCCCGAGATTTAAGAGGTAGTGAAAAGGGGGGAAGGTTTAGTTACGAAATTCTAACGGATCTTCTCGGCCTTGGTTGCTCTTCTCGAAGAGATCGATCCATTTCATTGATGTCTTCATTCCACTGCTTCAGGTCATCATGATGAAATCATCATCCTTTCTTCGGAAATTTCATCGTACTTACGAAAGGACAAGGGGTAACTTTGGAAGAACGGACCTTACAAGGTTGACTATCTGGCAGATGACATCGGGGAAGGTGGCGGAAAGTAACTCTCGAATTGAAACCTTAAGAAAATATCGAGAGCAAAGTAAGGAGGTATCATGGGAAGTTTCGAGTGGGTAGGCAATCGTTCATTGCCTGATACGAAATGTGAAAGGGGGTTCAGAGCAATGGGAATAAGTATTGCGTCTGATACCAGAATAGATCACTAGGAATAACTTTGGCAACAGGGTGTACAGGAGAGTCAGGTTTCGATCCTGTGAAACTGTGGGTTATGGGCCCACCATGTGGTTAAAAGTAGAAAGAGCGGTGACATCCTGCACGATCATGATAGCAAGGCAGGTCAGAGAATAACCGATCAGTTATGTTGGTAGCATCGTTGGTACCAAGGGCGAGGGACGAAGAGAACCATTTTCCTGCTCGTTGAAACGAGGTGGACCAATAGGCAAAGTTCTCGTCCATCGGTGGTTACCGAAATGTCATCAACAATAGTAACACGGTCTTACTAACACAGTTGTACACCAAGGTGTTTACATATGCAGAAGAATATTACTGCTTAGATGATATAGATCACAAGAAAGATTAAATAAATCAATGGAAAGGAAAAGGTGATCATCAGATTAAACAGAACAATGGAAAGAAAAATGTGTGTAAACACATATTTCAAGGGTATATCCTTCCCAAGGGCAAGCAGAGCATCATATCCATGACGGATATAATGTAGAAATCTCTTTAGGTAAAGGAAGAGCAATTTCATGACATTACCCATACAACGGTGTTTGGATAATTAAGCAGGAAACATTTAGCATTGGACTTCAAATGTTCTTGTTGAAAATCGGAGTACCACAGACATGTTTCGAGATAGCATTGACATAGTCACTGGGTAAAGAACAAACTTTGGATACACAAAGGATCCATCAGGAACAACTTATAGAATAAGTCTTACAATTTCCTCACGAAAGAATGGGTAATATTGTTAAAGAGGATACTATAACAATAGGTCCTCCGGTCATGTGTGCTAGGCATGACATCACCTTACCGGGTGATATAAAGACCAATGTTATGACTCTTGGAAAAGGTTCCAACCATCATATCTGACCGAGATTCAGATCTGATTGGTGTCAGGATAACTCAGACTCGGGAAGCCTGAGAAGAAAGGTGAAACACAAATTGTCGAGATGACATTGTAAGATTCCCGGGAATTGAACTATGGAAGCAAGTTCCGAAACAAGAGTTCATCATTAAACCAAGGAGAGGTGAGGAGGTGACTTATGGATTCAGCGACAATTCATCGATATTTCCAAAAGTTGGAACTCCACAATTATGTGAACAAGGAGATAACATTTGCCAGATCAAATGATATGATGATGTATGCTCGAGGAAAACATACACAATTAAACATTGATTGAAAGGTGCACTCGAAATATGGGCTTAGGGAGAATGATCAAGGTTAGAATGGTGATTCAATAACCAACAGTCTAAGAATGAACTATCAACCATTAACTTCGAAGCAATAGGGTTGCTAGAAGTACAGAATCCAAGCAGCATCGTTCACTTGTTGGTATCCCGGTTAATATCAACACGAGGACCAAGAAGGAAAGGTGATGGTGAGAAGTATTACTTGCATCAATAATTCATAAGAGGTGGTGAAATTCCCACTACATTCTTGTTGTAAACGATGGTAATACTCCAAGGTAGAGCATAACATAAGTTGGATAGCAAGGAACTCAAGGTACAACACAAATCATGAACCAGTTTTGTGTTACGAAAATGCCAGAATGTTGATGATGATCTCAACACATTTGTCGAGAGGTTTCATGAAGATGTAATGGGTCGGCGATGACATCAATTCAAAGGAGTGATGAACCGAAAGGTTATTGGAACCACGGGTATGTCTCAAACTTGGAATCCAGCTTGTTGTTCAAGGCAAAATGATATGACGAGGAAGATCGATGTAAGCTTAGTTCATTGTCGAAAATTTTGCTCCGGGAAGAAGGATCAGGTAGCACGGTTAAAATTAGCATGATAATGATGTAGCCGATCAGGCTAGGAATGACGTGATGGAGTATTAACTTCTCAACAACAAAGTACCGGAAGTACTGAATCACAGTGTTGATTTGATTCACAAATCGGTGTTCTTGGTTGACGACAACCCAGAACTTGTGGGGTGACTGACATGGAAAGGTAATACTTCATCAGAAATCCATAAGATGTAGTGTAATGGGTTGAGATCCTCGAGATACCAGGGGTAATACTCGAAGGTAGATCAAATTAGAGGTTGAGCAGACGTAATGATCTGTAGAAGGCAAGTACTTTTAACTTGTCCGAGAATGGGATCAAAGAAGAACAATCACGGTCGGAACCACGACTGTAAACGACAAAATCATAGATACAAGATCAAATTATGCCAAGTGAATAATTATTGTTACGAGAAGCTACCATGATAAGCTCTACATCGTTTCCATGGGCATGAACACAAAGGTTCAAGGTCGACTCCCGCTTCCTCAATGCATAACCTTACATTGACCTCTCGTATTTCGAAAATGACATTAGTTGTGGAAAGTTTACCTGGTGCAATACCAGATAAGTATGACCCACGAAATCTTTCGGGTTCACACAGATTAGGGAAGGCGTTGGTTCAACCCATCGGGGCATCTTAGGAACATATACCACAAACTTCATAGTAAACATCACCAGCTCGAGAGCAGAGCATGGTTGGCCAAAACAGAGAATAAGATTTATCAATGTCATTATGTATCAGGGAAAGAACTTCTTGAGATTTTTTGGATACGAAGGACACTGTCGGATGATAATTCAACAAATGACCCGACGGTCCATAACGGAGCTCATGTGTGCATCGGCGCACAACCAGAGGAAGAATCAATGCAGAAACAACTGACTAATTCAAAGTTCAAAGGCAAAGAATCATAATTTCCAAATCAAGGGATCAGAGGCAAACACTCCGATTAAGGATGGATAAGTTGAGTAGGCTTAGGGTACAATCAACGACAAACAGATTGGTCAAGAACCAGCTCATGTTCAAAAATGACGTCTGAGCCGGAAGGAGGAATTCTAATTGCGACTGATGATTGCGAGAATCCGCATCATATTGAATCAATGGTCTCAAAATGATAGTGACAAAGGATGTCAATGAATAATGCTAGGCATTTGGAATTAACCATAATGCATGCAGACAAGAATTTCAAGAGCCATAGGCTGCAGAGGGTTCTCAAAAGATCGGATAACATTTCGAAGAATTTTGTGAAACACCTGAACAACTAGGGAGAAACAAATCCTCGATAAGTGTGAGGATTAATTTGTAGGTGAATTCAGGCGACAAGGAGCTGCAAGACAGTAGGCACAAAGGATTCTCGGAACAACGGCGAGTATTTCGGGGTATCTTGTAATAACAAGATCAACTGGGAATAAAAGTAGGAATGACAAGTGCATGTATTTATCCATAGGGTACTTCGACGGTAGGGAATTGAAAATCAACGGGCACAAAGTTCTCGAGAGAACATCGAAGAGTATCTTCGAAATCCTTCGGTGCATCAGGCGATCACCTGTATCGAGTGGCTCTCCGGGAGGAAGTAGTTACGAGAACCTATAGTTAGAGTTAGTAAAACCATTTAACCCGAGTAGAAGAGAGATAAGAGTCCCAGAGTATAGACGAGGAATAAAAGATCCTACTACCACCCAATGGCGACGTGGGCCCATGTGCTACACAGCCATGTTAGTAAAACAGTTTTCATCGACTAGACTCAACTTTGGCCAAGGAGTGTGGAAGGGGGATTCCTACAGGCAGTTGGCTCTGGTACCAACTTGTGACGCCCCCAATTCAATCGTACACTAATCATGCACGCAAATGTGTACGATCAAGATCAGGGACTCACGGGAAGATATCACAACACAACTCTACAACATAAACAAGTCATACAAGCATCATAATACAAGCCAGGGGCCTCGAGGGCTCGAATACAAGTGCTCGATCATAGACGAGTCAGCGGAAGCAACAATATCTGAGTACAGACATAAGTTAAACAAGTTTGCCTTAAGAAGGCTAGCACAAATTGGGATACAGATCGAAAGAGGCGCAGGCCTCCTGCCTGGGATCCTCCTAACTACTCCTGGTTGTCGTCAGCAGCCTGCACATAGTAGTAGGCACCTCCGGTGTAGTAGGAGTCGTCGTCGACGGTGGCGTCTGGCTCCTGGGCTCCAGCATCTGGTTGCGACAACCAGGTAGAAGGGAAAGGGGGAAAAGAGGGAGAAAAGCAACCGTGAGTACTCATCCAAAGTACTCGCAAGCAAGGAGCTACACTACATATGCATGGGTATATGTGTAAAGGGCCATATCGGTGGACTGAACTGCAGAATGCCAGAATAAGAGGGGGATAGATAATCCTGTCGAAGACTATGCTTCTGGCCACCTCCATCTTGCAGCATGTAGAAGAGAGTAGATGGTAAGTTCACCAAGTAGCATCGCATAGCATAATCCTACCCGGCGATCCCCTCCTCGTCGCCCTGTTAGAGAGCGATCACCGGGTTATATCTGGCACTTGGAAGGGTGTGTTTTATTAAGTATCCAGTTCTAGTTGTCATAAGGTCAAGGTACAACTCCGGGTCGTCCTTTCACCGAGGGACACGGCTATTCGAATAGATAAACTTCCCTGCAGGGGTGCACCACATAACCCAACACGCTCGATCCCATTTGGCCGGACACACTTTCCTGGGTCATGGCCGGCCTCGGAAGATCAACACGTCGCAGCCCCACCTAGGCACAACAGAGAGGTCAGCACGCCGGTCTAAATCCTATGGCGCAGGGGTCTGGGCCCATCGCCCATTGCACACCTGCATGTTGCGAGGGCGGCCGGAAGCAGACCTAGCCTAGCAGGCGTTCCAGTCCAATCCGGCGCGCGTCGCTCCGTCGCTGACGTCACGAAGGCTTCGGCTGATACCACGACGTCGAGTGCCCATAACTGTTCCCGCGTAGTTGGTTAGTGCGTATAGACCAAATGGCCAGACTCAGATCAAATACCAAGATCTCGTTAAGCGTGTTAAGTATCAGCGAACGCCGACCAGGGCCAGGCCCACCTCTCTCCTAGGTAGTCTCAACCTGCCCTATCGCTCCGCCACAAAGTAACAGTCGGGGGCCGTCAGGAACCCAGGCCCACCTCTACCTGGATGGAGCCACCTGTCCTTTCAGCCCCCTCATCAGAATCACTTGCGGGTACTCAACGAGCTGACCCGACTTTAGTCACCACATGTGTCATGTATATAAAGTATATAGTATATACCCGTGATCACCTCCCTAGTGATCACGGCCTAGTAGTATATCATGGCAGACGGACAAGAGAGTAGGGCCACTGATGGAACACTAGCATCCTATTCTAAGCAGTAGGATAGCAGGTAAGGGTAACAATTGTAGCAACAATGACAGGCTATGCAGCAAAATAGGATTAATCGAAAGCAGTAACATGCAACACTACTCTAATGAAAGCAGTATAGAGAAGAATAGGCGATATCTGGTGATCAAGGGGGGGCTTGCCTGGTTGCTCTGGCAAGAAGGAAGTGTCGTCAACACCGTAGTCGAACTGGGGGTCACCGGCAGTCTCGGGGTCTACCGGAAAGAAGTAACGGAGGGGGAACACAATAAATAACAGAGCAATCAAGCATCATAAAGTGTAACATGGCATTACGAGGTGCTAGAGGTGACCTAACGTAGTAGTAGGTGCTACTGGCGAAGGGGGGAAACATCCGGGAAAGTATTCCCGGTGTTTGACGTTTTCGAACAGATGAACCGGAGGGGAAAAGTTGCGTGTTTGCTATGCTAGGGATATGTGGCGGATGAACGGGCTACGTATTCGGATTCGTCTCGTCGTTCTGAGCAACTTTCAAGTACAAAGTTTTTCCATCCGAGTTACGGATTAAAAGATATGATTTTCAAAAGAATTTCTTAATTTCTGGAATTTAATTAATTATTTAATTTAATTCGAAATTGGATTTATGACATCAGCATGATGTCATGTTGACGTCAACAGTCAACAGGGGTTGACTAGTCAACCTGACCAGGGGGTCCCACTGGTCAGTGACACATATTAATTAAACATATTAATTAACCTAATCAGGATTAATTAGGGGTGGGCCCCACTGTCATTGACTGATTAATTAATTAACTAACAGTTTAATTACTTTTGTTATTTGATTAATTAGACCTAATTAATTAAGTTAATTAATTTACTTAAATAAATAATTAATTAATTAATATTTTTACTTATTATTATTTAAATTCTTTTTTTTGTTAAAAGTTCTGGAGTGTGGGCCCCCATGTCATAGGCACAAGGGCCATAGCGTGTGTGGGGCGTGCGGGCGCCCGCCCAGGCCAACAACAGGGCGCCGGAGCGGCGCGGTGAGGGGGGCGCGGCCGGCATGAGCCGTCGGCCCGGCGAGCAGGGGAGGCGGGCCGGAGCAGGGCGGCGCAGCCAGGCTGGAGGTGGTGGCGCGGGGGCGCTCGCGAGGGGCTGCGGCCGTGGCTCGCGTAGGGCGCGAGGACGATGGGTGCTGGGCGCGCGCGGGCAGCCAAGGTCGCCGCCGGAGCAGGGGACGCGGTCGACGACGAGCTAGGAGGGGCGGGGGCGCGTCTGTAGACCGGGGCGGTGAGCGCGGCGATGTCCAGCGGGCGCGGATGGCGCCGTCGCGGGTGAGGGAGCGACGCAGGGGAGGCGAAGCGAGGGCCGCCGCGGTGAGGTGCGAGGCACGGGAAGAAGGAGGACCGGGGTCCTCATCGGGGTGCGTAGGGACGGGGCAGCGGTGCGTGAGGAAGAGGACGGAGACGGTGCGTCGTGGAGGAGGCAGACCAGCGGGGAGGACGGGGGCAGGCCGGCGAGGTGGCGATCTGGTCGGCGGCGCGGTCGGCGCGAGGCATGGCCGCGGCTTCCGGCGGGCGTCGCGCGAGGGACAGGAGGGGCGAGGAGTCAACGGGGGCGGGGGCGTGGTCGCCCCGATCCCGATCTGGATCGGGGGAGTGGGGGAGAGAGCGAGTGGGGGAGGGAGTGCGTGGTGGGGGGGTTAGGGTTTCAGGACGTGGGGGGATAAGGGAGTTGGTGGTTCGGCCGGTTAGGCCTGTTTTAGTTAGGTGGGCCAAATGGCCCAATAGGTTAGGTCCTCCGTTTTCCTTTCCTTTTATTGTTTTGTTTTGTTTTTACTTTTTCTTTTCTGCTTTCTTTTATTTATTTAATAATTTATAGTTTTACAAAAAGTAAAACCCATACCTAAAATAGAGTTACCATTCCAACTACTTTCACAGAAAGTTTTGCCCCTGATCAAAATAGTTTAGCATTTTATAATATTCAAAAGGCATTTATTTAATAGTTTTACCTACTATTTTAATCATTTAAGTGCATTTAAACCTTTTATAAAAACGTGGTTTCTCCACAATAATTACCTATGCATTATTTGGCAACACCCCAACATTTTAGTTTTAATATTTGAAAATCTTTACCATTTGACTTTATTTTAAGTTTGAATTTCGAATCGATTTTGAACTAACACAAGATTAACAACAGTAACCGTGGTGACGTGGCATCATTAACGTGGGATTATTGTAGCCTAATTATCCAAGCGTCACAATTCTCCTCAAGTGTGATGATCTTCATTATTAGAGCATTGTCCCATGTGAGGAAATAAAAAGAGAGAGAAAAAGGCCAAATAAAAAAAGAGAAGGCCAAAAAATGAGAGAAAAAGAGAGAAGGGACAATGTTACTATCCTTTTTGCCACACTTGTGCTTCAAAGTAGCACCATGATCTTCATGATATAGAGTCTCCTATATTGTCACTTTCATATACTAGTGGGAATTTTCATTATAGAACTTGGCTTGTATATTCCAACGATGGGATTCCTCAAAACGCCCTAGGTCTTCATGAGCAAGCAAGTTGGATGCACACCCACTTAGTTTTCTTTTTTGAGCTTTCATAACTTATAGCTCTAGTGCATCTGTCGCATGGCAATCCCTACTCAGTCAAATTGATATCTATTAATGGGCATCTCCATATCCCGTTGATATGCCTAGTTGATGTGAGACTATCTCCTTCTTGTTTTTGTCTTCTCCACAACCACCGTCTATTCCACCTATAGTGTTATGTCCATGGCTCGCGCTCATGTATTGCGTGATAGTTGAAAAAGTTTGAGAACATCAAAAGAATGAAACAATTGCTTGGCTTGTCATCGGGGTTGTGCATCATTTGAATATTTTGTGTGATGAAGATGGAGCATAGCCAGACTATATGATTGTGTAGGGATAATCTTTCTTTGGCCATGTTATTTTGAGAAGACATAATTATTTTATTAGTATGCTTGAAGTATTATTGTTTTTATGTCAATATTAAACTTTAGTTTGGAATCATACGGATCTGAAGATTCATGCCACAATAAAGAGAATTACATGGATAAATATGTTAGGTAGCATTCCACATCAAAATTTTTGTTTTTGTCATTTACCAACTCGAGGACGAGCAGGAATTAAGCTTGGGGATGCTTGATACGTCTCCAACGTATCTATAATTTTTTATTGTTCCATGCTATTATATTATCTATTTTGGATGTTTGATATGCATTAATATGCTATTTTATATGATTTTCGGGACTAACCTATTAACCTAGAGCCCAGTGCCAGTTCCTGTTCCTGTTTTTGTCCTTGTTTTAGAGTTTCGTAGAAAAGGAATACCAAACGGAGTCCAAACGGAATGAAACTTTCGCGATGATTTTTCTTGGACCAGAAGACACCCAGGAGACTTGGAGTGCAAGTCAGAAGAGCCACGAGGCGGCCACAAGGGTGGAGGGCGCACCCCCCGACCTTGTGGGCCCCTCGGTGACCCCCTGACCGAGATCTTCCTCCTATATATTCTCAAATATCCCAAAAACTTTGGGGAGCCACAAAACCACTTTTCCACCACCGCAACCTTCTATACCCGTGAGATCCCATCTAGGGGCCTTTTTGGCGTCCTGCTGGAGGGGCATTCGATCATGGAGGGCTTCTACGTCAACACCATTGCCTCTCCGATGAAGCGTGAGTAGATTACCACAGACCTACGGGTCCATAGCTAGTAGCTAGATGGCTTCTTCTCTCTCTTTGATTCTCAATACGAAGTTCTCCTCGATGTTCTTGGAGATCTATTTGATGTAATACTCTTTTACGGTGTGTTTGCCGAGATCCAATGAATTGTGGATTTATGATCAGCTTATCTATGGATATTATGTGAATCTTCTCTAAATTCTTATATGCATGATTTGATATCTTTGCAAGTCTCTTCAAACTATTGATTTGGTTTGGCCAACTAGATTGGTTTTTCTTGCAATGGGAGAAGTGCTTAGCTTTGGGTTCAATCTTGCGTTGCTCGATCCTAGTGACAGAAGGGGAACCGACACGTATTGTACTGTTGCCATCGAGGATAAAGAGATGGGGTTTTCATCATATTGCTTGAGTTAATTCCTCTACATCATGTCATCTTGCTTAAGCCGTTACTCTGTTCTTTATGAACTTAATACTCTAGATGCATGCTGGATAGCGGTTGATGTGTGGAGTAATAATAGTAGATGCAAAATCATTTCGGTCTACTTGACACGGACGTGATGCCTATATTCATGATCATTGCCTTAGATATCATCATAACTTTGCGCTTTTCTATGAATTGCTCGGCAGTAATTTGTTCACCCACCATAATAATTTCTACCTTGAGAGAAGCTTCTAGTGAAACCTATGGCCCCCGGGTCTATTTTCCATCATATAAGTTTCCGATCTACAATTTCAGTTTCCTATTTACTTTCTTTGCAATCTTTTACTTTCCGTTCCATAAACCAAAAATACCAAAAATATTACTTTACCTTTTATCCATCTATATTAGATCTCACGTTGCAAATAACCGTGAAGGGATTGACAACCCCTTTATCACGTTGGGTGCAAGTTGGAGTTTGTTTGTGCAGGTATTCGGTGGCTTGTGCGTTGTCTCCTACTAGATTGATACCTTGGTTCTCAAAAGCTGAGGGAAATACTTACTCTACTTTGCTGCATCACCCTTTCCTCTTCAAGGGAAAAACCAACGCAAGCTCAAGAGGTAGCACCCATCAAAAGGAATCCATTAATAAGGTTGATCAAGTCTTATTAACAAACTTCTTTCGAATGACATGAAACCGGAGAATCATCGTATAACACTAGGTTACCTCAACGGGGATATGCATGTCCCTAACAATAAGAATTGCATATTTCTTTTTTGACAGTAGGAATAGGGAATTCAAAACCTCCAAAAGTAGTTGTTGAAATACCAATAGAATTGGTACTATTCACTTGAGGTTGTTTCTTCGGAAAGTGTACCGTATGCTCACTACCATTAACATGAAAAGTGACATTGCCTTTGTTGCAATCAATAACAGCCCCTGCAGTATTCAAAAAGGGTCTACAAAGGATGATCGAAATACTGTCATCCTTGGGTATATCAAGAATAACAAAGTCCATGAAGATAGTAACATTTGCAACTACGATTGGCACATCCTCACAAATACTGATGGGTATAGCAGTTGATTTGTCAGCCATTTGCGAAGAGATTTCAGTGGGTGTCAACTTATTCAATTCAAGTCTTCGATACAAAGAGAAAGGCATAACACTAACACCGGCTCCTAGATCACATAAAGCAGATTTAACATAATTTGTTTTAATGGAGCATGGTATAGTTGGTATTCCTGGGTCTCCAAGTTTATTTGGTATTCCACCCTTAAATGTATAATTTGCAAGCTTGGTGAAAATTTCAGCTTCCGGTATCTTTCTTTTATTTGTGACAATATCTTTCATATACTTAGCATAAGGAGATACTTTCAGAATATCAGTCAAACGAAGGCGCAAAAAGAAAGGTCTAAGCATTTCAACAAAGCGCTCAAATTCTTCATCATCTTTATTCTTTGAAGCTTTAGGAGGAAAAGGCATGGGTTTCTTAACCCAAGGTTCTCTTTCTTTACCATGTTTCATAGCAATGAAGTCTCTTTTATCATATCTTTTATTCCTAGGTTGTAGGTTATCAAGATCAACAGCAGGTTCTATCTCCACATCATTATCATTACTAGGTTGAGCATCAACATGAACATCATCATTATCATTGTTACTAGGTTCATGTTCATCACCAGATTGTGTTTCAGCATCAGAAATAGAAATATCATTTGGATTCTCAGGTGTGTCTACAGTAGGTTCACTAGGGGCATGCAAAGTCCTATCATCTTTCTTTTTCTTTTGAGATAGACTAGGTGATCAGTATTAATTCTTTGAGAGTCTTGTTCAATTTTAGGATGGCCTTCAGGGTACAAAGGTTCCTAAGTCATTTTACCACCCCTAGTCATAACTCTAACAGCATGATCATTCATATTATTGTTCATCTCATTAAGTAAATCATTTTGTGCTTTGAGAACTTGTTCTACTTGGGTTTTTATCATGGATGCATGTTTACTCACACCCTTGAAATCATTAATAGTTCTAAACATAAAGTCACTCAAGCGTTCAATCTTATAAGCATTTCATTTCAATTGTCTACTAACATATGCATTGAAGTTTTCTTGTTTAACAATAAAGTTATCCAATTCATCCAAGCAGATTTAGTATAAGGAATATCGCCTTCATCAAATCTATAGAGAGAATTTACCTCTACTACCTGTGTCGGGGTATGGAGACCATGTATTTCTTCAGTAGGTGGCAAATTCTTAACATCTTCATCTTTAATACCTTTTTCTTTCATAGATTTCATTGCCTCTTGCATATCTTCAGGATTGAGAAATAGAATACCTCTCTTCTTTGGAGTTGGCTTGGGTGGTGGTTCAGGAAGAGTCCAATCATTATCATTCCTCAATATATTATTCAATAGTTCTTCAGCTTGTTCAATAGTTCATTCCCTAAAAAAGACAACCAGCACAAGTATCTAGGTAGTCCCTAGAAGCATTGGTCAGTCCATTATAAAATATATCAAGTATTTCACTTTTCTTGAGAGGATGATCAGGCAAAGCATTAAGTAATTAGAGAAGCCTCCCCCAAGCTTGAGGGAGATTCTCTTCTTCAATTTTCACAAAGTTAAATATTTCCTGTAAAGCAGCTTGCTTCTTATGAGCAGGAAAATACTTTTCGGAAAAGTAATATATCATGTCCTCGAGACTACGCACACAACCAGGAGCAAGAGAATTGAACCATATCTTAGCATCACCCTTTAATGGGAAAGGAAACAACTTAAGAATATAGTAGTAGCAAATTTTTTCCTCATGAGGAAATAGGGTGGCTATATCATTTAGTTTAGTAAGTCATATAACCATGGAAAGGATTGGATTCAACAAAATTAATTAGCTCATGATCGACAGAGAATTCATAATCCTTATCAGTAACAAAGATAGGTGAAGTAGCAAACTTAGGATCATATTTCGTTCTAGCATTCAAAGATTTTTCTTTGAACTTGACTAGTAATTTCTTAAGATCATCCCTATCCTTACAAGCAAGAAAGTCTCTAGATACTTCTCCATCCATAACATAACCCTCGGGTATATCACGCAATTCATATCTAGGAGAGCTAGATCTAACATGTATTTCATAATTTTCCAGTTTCAAAAACTTCATTATCAGTTTCAGCATTCTCAATTTCATTAGCTCTAGCAAGTTGTTCATCAAGAAATTCACCTACGCATTATCATCAAGAAAGGTACTAGCATCATTCATAGCAGGAGTAGCATCATCAATTAGTTACGACATATCAGGATTAATAGCAGGTGGTGGTGTTGCAAGTTTACCCAAAATAGAAGGTGAATCAAGTGCAGAGCTAGATGGCAGTTCCTTACCTCCCCTCGTCTTAGATGGAACGATATTGGTTCTTTCATCCTTAAGATTGCTCATAGTGATCAACAGGTTCTTTCATAAAAAGGCCTTGATAACCTACAAGTATAGGGGATCACAACAGTTTTCGAGGGTAGAGTATTCAACCCAAATTTATTGATTTGACACAAGGGGAGCCAAAGAATATTCACAAGTATTAGCAGTTGAGTTGTCAATTCAACCACACCTGAAAGACCTAATATCTGCAGCAAAGTGATCAGTAGCAAAGTAGTATGATAGTTTGATAGTAGCGGTAACAGTAGAGTTTTTGTAGTGATTGTAGCAGCAGCAATGGCGAAAGTAACTTAGCAAAGATCAATATATGCAAAGTGCGTAGGCATTGGATCGGCGATGGATAATTGTGTTGGATAATATTCATCATGTAGCAGTTATAACCTAGAGCGACACAGAACTAGCTCAAATTCGTCAATGAAATGTAGGCATGTATTCCGTATATAGTCATACGTGCTTATGGAAAAGAACTTGCATGACATATTTTGTCCTACCCTACCATGGTAGCGGGGTCCATAAGGAAACTAAGGGATATTAAGGCCTCCTTTAATAGAGAACCGGAACAAAGCATTAGCACTTGGTGAATACATGAAGTCCTCAAACTACGGTAATCACCGGAAAGAATTCGAATTATTGTCACCTTGGGGTATGCGGATCATAACTCGGAATAGGTGCATATAACTTGCAAGATAGGATCAAGAACACACACATATTCATGAAAACATAATAGGTTCATATCTAAAATCATGGCACTCGGGCCCTAGTGACAAGCATTAAGCATAGCAAAGTCATACCAACATCAATCTCAGAACATAGTGGATACTAGTGATGAAGCCCTATCAAAACTAACTCGATTACATGATAAATCTCATCCAACCCATCACCGTCCAGCAAGCCTACGAAGGAATTACTCACTCCTGGCGGTGAGCATCATGAAATTGGTGGTGAAGGAAGGTCGATGGTGACGATGGCGACGGATTCCACCCTCTGGAGCCCCGATGTAACACCCCGCATGTAACTTGCCATATTTGTAACTCCGACTCTTGCCATTTTCGGCTATGTGTTACGATATTCCCTCCGTGGCCGGGTTTTGTCTTTCGTTTTGCATTTTGTCATGTCATGCATTTCATATCATGTCATCATGTGCATTGCATTCGCATACGTGTTCGTCTCATGCATCCGAGCATTTTCCCCGTTGTCCGTTTTGCAATCCGGCGCTCCTATCTCCTCCGGCGCATCCCTCTTGTTTTCTTTCGTGTGCGTGTGTCAAACTTTCTTGAAATGGACCGAGGCTTGTCAAGTGGCCTTATTATACCACCCGGAGACCACCGGTCAAGTTTCGTTCCATTTGGAGGTCGTTTGGTACTCCAACGGTTAACCGGGCATCCGCAAAGTCCATTTGAGTGTCCAGCAAAAAACCCCTCCAAAACCAGCCCAAAACCCACCAAACTCTCTTCCATGCTCTAGGTCGTTCGATCACGATCGTGTGGGCGAAAACCGCACCTCATTTGGAGCCTCCTAGCCCCCTCTACCTATAAATATGTGAGCATCCCGAAAACGAAATCGCAGTCCAACCCTAGATTTTTCCCTCCGCGCCGCCGGACGCGTCCGCCGTCGGCCGGACACGTCCGCCGCCGCGCCCCGGCGAATCCGAAGCCGCCACGTGGCGCGCCTCCACCGCGGCGCCGCCGAGGCCCGCCGGACCGCCCGCGGCCCTCCCGGCCCGCGCCGTCGCCTCCCGGCCTCCTCCGCGCCCGCGCCTGCCTCGCCGAGCTCCGGCCGCATTCGCCGCCGCCGGCCGCCGCCACCGCCCGCCGCCGGTCCTCCCGCATCGCCGCCGCCGCCGGCCATCGCCATCGCCTTCGCCGGCCCGAGGCCGCCGCCTCCTTCCTCCTCTTCCCCGAGCCCCGGCGTCCTTCTCCTCTTCCACGGCGAGCTCGGGCTCCTCCACCGGCCGGACTCCTCCTCGATCGGATCTCAGATCCGCCAGAGTACGAGCGTTGACTTTCTCGCGACCCCAAATATTTCCCAAGTCCCTGATATTCTACAGCATGTGCATTTGTTCGTGATGCCATAACTTCTTGCATGTAGCTCCGATTCGCGCGTGTAATATATCGAAATGTTCGTCTCGTGATGCTCTACATTTTGTTCAATTGCACCATGTTCATTTAAGGTCATCTTGATGCCCAAATCTCTGTTGGAAGAGGGCTAGTTGCTGTTATTCTCTGGTTCTTATCAGAACTTGGAGATTTGTCATTTTTGTATCATTTAATCTGTGCATCTTATGAGCATGAGCTCTACATCTGTTTTGAAGTATGCCATGCCATCTTTCGAGTGGTGTAGTCCATGTATTTGTTTGTGATCTCTGTGGTGACTAGCACAAGCATGCAAAGTAGGCCCCGTAATATTTCTGATTTCAGGGACTTAGTGATTTCTCTAAGTCCTTGTCTGCTGTAATTTTGTTGCCATGTAAACTTGATGCTACAGAGAGATCTATGCATATTTTGGAGATGTTCAGTAAGGATGTTTTGTATCTATAGTTGTAATTAATCCATTCCTGCAATTTTTTGCAATTATGGGGTGCCATAGCATGACTCAATCTTGCTCTGCTTTTGCTATAAAATATTTCTGGCAGATTCTCAACATGATATTCAATTTTGCCAAGCTTATTGTAGTTGATCCATACATGCTATGCTATTGTTCTTGCCATTGTTAGCTTCATAAACATTCCATCTTGCTGTAGGTATGGTTGGTTTGTAGTGCATTGCTCCGTAGTGAGTGCATCAAGCTCACAAAGAGGCCTACATATTAATATTTCTGCCATGCTCTGTTTTCTGCCAAGTCTGAAACCTGATAACGAAACTTGCTATGTTTACATGCTTGCCATCATTTCTTCTGGTCCTTTTTGTCTTATGGTCAGTAAGGGACTTTTGTCATGTGCATTTAGTAGAACACTGCCATGCCTTGCTTTGCTATGTTAAGTTCCTGTAGCATGTTGATTTCGTGCTCCGAACATTGCTACCTGATGCTGTTTTCTGCCATGTCCAGTTTTTCACCAAGTCTGTGAACCTGTAATCTTTTGCACTTTTGCCATGCTTGTTTGAGCTTGATATGTTGAGATCTGGCCATAGCTCAGTGTTCATCTTTTGTCAAGCATCTCCTGTAGATTCCTTCCATGTGCTTTGTTGCTATGTTGGAGTGCTGTAGCATTGTTGCTTGTTGCATTTTAAGTGCTATCTTGCTGTTTATCGCAGATTCGTGTCATTCTTGTTTTGCTTGCCATTTGCAAACCGTGCATCCGATTCCGGTGATCTTTATATCGATTTCGACCGAAATCATCTCATCTTTCCAGTGGCATGCTTGGTTTGCCAAGTTACTGCCATGTTCATCATTTTCCTTCCGGAGCACGCATATGCATCGCATATCATATCTTGCATATCATACATGTTTTGCATCATGTTGCTTGTGCATTTCTCGTTGTTGATTATGGTTCCGTTTGTTTGTGTTCTTGTCTTGGGTAGAGCCGGGAGACGAGTTCGTGAACGAGGTACCTGTCGAGTATGCTTACGAGGATCAAGCTTTCGACAACTCTGAGAACCTTGCAGGCAAGATGACCACCCCTCGAAATCACTTCTATCTTTGCTTTGTTAGTTGTTCGCTCTATTGCCATGCTCCGCTACCTATCACTTGCTATATCATGTCTCCCATTTTAGCCATGTCAGCCCTAACCATCCTTTCCTAGCAAACCGTTGTTTGGCTATGTTACCGCTTTTGCTCAGCCCCTCTTATAGCGTTGCTAGTTGCAGGTGAAGTTGAAGTTTGTTCCATGTCGGAACATGGATATGTTGCGATATCACAATATCTCTTATTTAATTAATGCATCTTTATATATTTTGGTAAAGGGTGGAAGGCTCGGCCTTATGCCTGGTGTTTTGTTCCACTCTTGCCGCCCTAGTTACTGTTATACCGGGATTATGTTCCTTGAGTTTGCATTCCTTACACGGTCGGGTGATTTATGGGACCCCTTGACAGTTCGCCTTGAATAAAACTCCTCCAGCAAGGCCCAACTTTGGTTTTACCATTTGCCGCCTAAGCCTTTTTCCCCGGGTTTTCGCGAGCCCGAGGGTCATCTTTATTTTAAACCCCCAGGCCAGTGCTCCTCTGAGTATTGGTCCAAACTGTCAGTCGCCGGTGGCCACCAGGGGCAACTCTGGGCTGGCCTATCGGAAGCTTGGACAATCCGGTGTGCCCCGAGAACGAGATATGTACAGCTCTTATCGGGATTTGTCGGCACATTCGGGCGGCTTTGCTGGTCTTGTTTTACCATTGTCGAGATGTCTTGTAAACCGGAATTCCGAGACTGATCGGGTCTTTCCGGGAGAAGGTTTATCCTTCGTTGACCGTGAGAGCTTATGATGGGCTAAGTTGGGACACCCCTGTAGGGTATTATCTTTCGAAAGCCGTGCCCGCGGTTATGAGGCAGATGGGAATTTGTTAATGTCCGGTTGTAGACAACTTGTCACTTGACCCATTTAAAATACATCAACTGCGTGTGTAGCCGTGATGGTCTCTTCTCGGCGGAGTCCGGGAAGTGAACACGGTCTGTGTTATGAATGACGTAAGTAGGTGTTCAGGATCACTTCTTGGTCAATGCTAGATGACGTCCGTTCCGTTGCTTCTCTTCTCGCTCTCATTTGCGCAAGTTAGCCACCATATATGCTTTTGCCGCTGCAGCTCCACCTCTTTGCGCCATCCTTTCCTACAAGCTTAAATAGTCTTGATCTCGCGGGTGTGAGATTGTTGAGTCCTCGTGACTCACAGATTCTACCAAAACAGTTGCAGGTGCCGACGATGCCAGTGCAGACGATGGCGTCGATCTCAAGTGGGAGTTCGACGAGGAACGTGGTCGTTACTATGTGTCTTTTCCTGATGATCAGTAGTGGAGCCCAGTTGGGACGATCGGGGATCTAGCATTTGGGGTTGTCTTATTTTCATCTGGATTTTGACCATAGTCGGTCTATATGTTTGTATTTTGGATGATGTATGAATAATATTTATGTATTGTGTGAAGTGGCGATTGTAAGCCAACTCTTTATCCCATTCTTGTTCATTACATGGGATTGTGTGAAGATGACCCTTCTTGCGACAAAACCACTATGCGGTTATGCCTCTAAGTCGTGCCTCGACACGTGGGAGATATAGCCGCATCGTGGGCGTTACACCCGAACAGACTCTAGATCAACCCTCCCGATGAAGAACAGGAGGTGGCAGCGGCTTTGTATCATAAAACGCGATGAATCCTTCTCCCTGATTTTTTTCTTGGTGAATAGGTATATATGGAGTTGGAGTTAGGGTTGCCGGAGGTCCAGGGCGGCACAAGCTCACTAGGCGCGCCCTTGGGGGGTGGGCGCCCCCCCCCCCCCCCGAGCTTGTGGCTCCTGGGTGGCTCCCCTCTGGTATCTTTTTCCGCCAGTATTTTTTATATATTACAAAAATATTTTCCGTAAATTTTTAGGTCAATCCAAGAACTTTGATTTTTGTACAAAAATAACACCATGGCAATTCTGCTGAAAATAGTGTCAGTCTAGTTTAGTTCCATTCAAATCATGCAAATTAGAGTCCAAAACAAGAGCAAAAGTGTTTGGAAAAGCAGATACGATGTAGACGTATCAAGGCCTGTTACACTGTGCACAGACAAGGCCGGATGTCCGTGTCTTCACGTCGGGCCAGATATCTGGGGCCTTGGCCGGATGTCCGGGCTAAGGAGGCATGGTTTCTGGTGCTCTCTGTGTAGGAGGGGCCCGATTTCCGGGCGGGGCCGGATGTCCGGGCTGGTCGGGCCAGATGTCCGGTGCCTGTAAGGGTTCGGCACCTGGGCTGCTGATGTGGTTGAGGTCTCCAGGGGCTGGATGCCCAGGTCCTGTAGCATCTTGACGGTGCTCCTTCTTGAGTCTCGATGTCCTTGCACTTGTGGACTTGTCCATCATGACGAGCATCTCTGCAAGGGTCTTCTTGGTACTTAAGAAAACATAGCTTTCTGGATTGAGGTAGTAGCCATGTCTCATGTTGGTCATACAAAATGTCACTAAGGAGATATGTCACCTCGGTCTCGAGAGCGCTTGCACGTGCTCGTGTCATCGGTCCACTTGGCAGTTGGGGAGACGTAGGTAGGTCATGGGGATGATCGTAGGATGCTTCACATCACATGGGCTTACCATGTTATTCACAGGGATTTGAAAAAGAGTGACAAAGTTTTGGCGAAACGTTGATTCATTTTCGTTTCGCGAAATTTATGTCACTCAACATGTTAACTTTTCAAGCAAAGTTCATGCCAAATTTCATTTTTGTCACTCAATATGAGTGGCATTGTAATATCTCAATATGTTCAATATTACTTTCATAAGCTTCGCTATGACAATATTATTTAATTTGCTTATATATGAGTGGAATTGAGTCAAATTTTCTTACATATGACAAGTGCATGGGCTTAGCATGTTATTCACAAAGATCTGAAAATTAGTGCCAACGTTTTGGTGAAACATTGCTTAAATTTTGTTTCGTCAAATTATTGATACTCAATCTATACCTAATAATAAAGGACGGAGGCTTTCATAGTTCTCCATCCGTCCTGCCTGTTTTTTTATCTCGCTTCTGAGCTTTCTCACGATAATTAAGCTTCACGTACGTGAGGTGGTACTATGATGGTTCATACTAATTCATTGACTCTATGGGCCGCTGCCTGTGTTCCTGCTACGAGCCGCCTCACGTGCTTTTGCTTTTGGGCCACATGTGGCCATATGCCTAGGAGTTCACATCTCACAATCCTGAATATATATTGGAAAAAAAGGTGACGTGATTGTGAGTCGATCCCTCACGACCTGGTCTTTTGCTCGTAGTCGAACACCTATCTCTAGCTGCCTTCGCTAGCATCTACCATAAATAGAGAGTTGTTGAACAAGCAGACATTAAACGCGGCTGATCCCAAGGGTAATTATCAGGGTGCGTGACCATGTCGAGGCCGGCGGCATCAACCGTCGAGGCCAACATCGACATGCCCACATCATCCAGAGGTTTCTCGCTCTTCAGGTTTGCGGCACCTGTGTGGTCCTCTAGATGACCATCGTTAATAGCGACGAGGAGATTGGCGGGCCCTCACTTTCTCAGACGCAGCGCCCACGTCCAGCTACTTAGTTAGAACGACATGTCATTGGCATGGGCCATCCTCCAGTCATGGTCATCGATCGCGGAGAGCGCACCGGCTCATCGGCGTGATGGCAGTGCTCGTCCCAGAGTGCTCTCGACGGCATAGAGCTGCCAAGCGCGGAGTAGAGAAACGGGTGCTGGTGGAAGTAGGCGTCGCCATGGTATGTCAGCAACTGCGAGGAGGGTTCCTCATACACCGTCGCCCTCGCATTGTCTCCCAGATAGCCGCACCACCGAAACGCCGAAGGCAGAGCAGCCGTAAAGAACAAGGTCGCCACACCATGTTAAGTTCGTGTGGCCGCTCATCCTACTCCACCAACCACTGTCGTTGAGCTCCAGCACATTGCTACCGCCACTGCTTCTCCTCCACCTCCTTTCACCGCGTGGACGCATCCACCTGAATCGCCGGAGGTCGCAAACAGGGTGTCCTGGACGCGTTTGCCGCCGGCCACTTCAACCCCACTCCGCGCAACCCCCAACGACACTAGCTCTAACTCCCAGGGACTGCGCTGCCTGGACGCGGCCGCGGCATTCCCACTCCTGGTGGATGCCACTTCCTACATGAAGTCACACCACAGAGCCAGTCTGTGCGTCTACACCACGTCCTGAAAGGATGTCGATTGTCCTGTTGGCCCTCTCTTGTGAATCCACTTGCGGAGCAACATGTCCCTTGCTGATGGACGCTGCAGTTTTGGTGTTCGAGTCGCCACCGTCGATGCATGTACGTGACTTCTACGCCGCTATATATATGGGCTAACAATTGAGAGGCTCTCTGTCGTGCGTGACGCATGATTTCTACTACACTCGCGTTTCATTAAGTTTGTCGACAGTACTACATTGCTGTTTTTTTATGTGTGTATGTATATACGTATTGTGTAGAAAAAGTGTTGATGAAATAGTAACATATAGTTTTGTGGGTACAAGGAGCTATGGTTTCATGGCATGTGCACACTAGATGATGTGTTAACTGTGCAAAAGAATCCGGTAGAATTTTTTAGCTGTACACAGTAGTTGGCACATATGTTATGCAACATGTGCTCTAATTATACCATTTCACAATTAATGTACTCATCAATTCCTTCTTTTTTTACGAGGATGTACTCATCAATTCATGTGTACATCAGTGCCTCCCTTCATTAAAATTAGATAAAAAATTCTTCATTTGGCAAATCATGACGAAGACTTACCCGACTTCCCGTCTGCATAGATGCCTTGAGATTCAAGGTCTGGCCGGCTTCAGTTGAAGCGGCATCGGTGGCGGCTCGCCCTTGACTCACACTAGATGTGGTAGCTAGCTTCTCCAGGGCCTGGATGTATTTTGTGGTTTCTTTGGGGTGCTTGTACTGCTAATTGCTCGTTCAATATAGATCTGGGGGCTTTATCACACACAAAAACATACCTGTTTTTTAATATATAAAAACATTTAATCCAACAAAGGTTCATTGTTTATGGAGTAGCTCCTGGAGAATATTGTCTAGTGAGAGCAGTTCATGATCTGACTGCTTTATGAAAGGCTTTATGTATTTGCTGACTATTAATTTTGTGTGGGTAAGCAGTGTTTCTTGCTCAACATATGTCAGGATCAATATAGCTTGTTACCATATACAGTGATGCACGGGTTGCCTTACAAGGGATAAAGAGGCTAAACTGTTAACTCCAGTTGGAAGCTGTTAGAAAATTAAGCATCAACCTTTTTGTTGTCATTTTGCGGGCTTTATCGGAAGAAGACATGATGTAGAGTACTTTTTTTAAATCAGGGGGAGTACTTCTTAAGATATAATCCTACTAAATGCACACTGGAGGTTGCTATTTTAGAAAGTTGTTCCGAGGTGACTCTTTTAGGACTTGAGAGATTGTCAATTTTTTTGTGTACATGTTACTATTGTCTAACAACATTTTGTAATCTACAAGGGATCTGCCTTACTTTTGTAGTACTCCCCCCGTCCGAAAATAATTGTCTCATCCGAAAATAATTGTCTCAAAGATGAGACACTTATTTTCAGATGGAGGGAGTAGTAAATAAAGAGTCTCATATGATTTTTATTATGTTTGAGATGTTTTGTACTTCTGGTGAATTTAATTTTTATAATATACATGATCTGTTGGGGAACGTAGTATTTCAAAAAAAATCATATGATCACGCAAGATCTATCTAGGAGAAGCATAGCAACGAGCGGGGAAAGTGTGTCCACGTACCCTCGTAGACCGAAAGCGGAAGCGTTTAGTAACGCGGTTGATGTAGTCGAACGTCTTCGCGATCCAACCGATCCAAGTACCGGACGCACGGCACCTCCGCGATATGCACATGTTCAACTCGGTGACGTCCCTCGAACTCTTGATCCAGTTGAGGTCGAGGGAGAGTTTCGTCAGCACGACGCCGTGGTGACGGTGATGATGAAGTTACCGGCGCAAGGCTTCGCCTAAGCACTACGACGATATGACCGAGGTGTGTTTCTGTGGAGGGGGGCACCGCACACGGCTAAAAGATCAACTTGTGTGTTCTAGGGTGCCCCCCTCCCCACGTATATAAAAGAGGAGGGAGGAGGAGGCCGGCCAAGGGTGGCTCTCCCAAGGGGGGAGTCCTACTCCAAGTAGGATTCGCCCCCCCCCCCCTTCCTCTTCCTACAAGGAGAAGGGGGAAAGAGGAGGAAGAGAGAAAGGAAAGGGGGGGCCGCCCCCCCAACCCTAGTCCAATTCGGTTTGGGCTAGGGGGCGCGCCACTCCTTGGCCTGCCTCCTCCCTTCCACCACTAGGCCCATGAGGCCCATTAACCCCCGGGGGGGTTCCAGTAACCCCCCGGTACTCCGGAAAATACTCGATGCACTTTGGAACCATTTCGGTGTCCGAATATAACCTTCCAATATATCAATCTTGGGATTTTTTTTCTGTGACCCTGGTTCCTTAGCTCTACTCATTCATACCCACTATGTTAACTTTTGCTCACTTTTCCCCACTCCCTTGCCCGAAACCCTCAGAACAGGTTATAACGGACGTTGCCATCAGGTCAATGCCTTTGACCGTTAGCTGACGAGTGGGGCCGCGTATATGTGGGAGCATGCGAGACCGCGGTTGTGGGGTAGCATGTGTCCATGGACATGCCCGAAACGTCCCATCATATAAAGAGGGCAACCACCTCCATCGCCCCTACCATTTTCCCCCAAATCCCCTCCCTGCCGCATCGTCTTCCTCTCCCCCACCGGCGTCGTCTCGCTCTCCTCCACTGCCTCCACCGCACCGTATTGCTCTCCCCTACCGCATCCTCTTCCTCACCTTCATCGCCTCCATCTGTCAGATGGCCGACGCTCGTGGCAACGCCGGCGGAGCGGCCGGAGATGTGGTAGAGCTGCAGGGTCCAGGCGCGGTGACCGCGGATGTCGGCGGCGTCCACGGTGGTGCGGGGAAAATCGCAACTGCTGCGGATGTGGCGGGCTCCGCCTCATCGCTTTAGAAGGTGAAGGCGTCGAGCGGCGCAGTCCATCCAGATGCCCCCGTTGCGCCGCCTGCCGTGGAGGAGCAGGTATTTGCACTTGCTTAGCTTGTAGAGTTAATTGCTCCCTAGTTGCATTGGTTAAATTGTGATTCATATGGTAGTTTAGATGGTTAGAGTAGTTGGTTTGACGGATGGGCCGAGGTTTTCTGTAGGGTATGGGTTGGAGGGACGGGGGGTTTTTGGACTAGGGTTTGTTGGATAAATTCGTTGCAAAAATGCTATGTTGTGAACTATGATTTTAGGTGCTGCAATGATTGGGGTTTTTAGATTGGGATTTGGATAAATTCGTTGCAAAAATGCTAGATGTTGTGAACAGATTGGGGTTTTTAATGCTATGATGCTTATTAGATTTGTTTTTAGTGCTCATAGATTGCGGTTTTTAATGCTACTCAGATTCGTTGCCTTAGATTGGGTCCCTATTTTGTTTTTGAATGCTACTCAGATTGGGGTTTTGAATGTCATATACCCAAATGGAATCCATTGATTAAGAAGTTATAAATTTGATTCAATGTGTGTAAATTTATCATATTGGGTTTTTTGATTCATTAGTATATAAATTTGATTCATTAGTATATAAATTTGTCCACAATATGTAGTTATATTAGCTCTGTTCTTCAATGTGTGTGCATGACCAATGATCAATGTGTTATTTGAATGTCATATGGGGTTTTTGATCAATGTGTGTACAAATCTAGTACATTGATATACTAGTGATGGATGTGGTTTTTGAATGCATAGAGCTAAGGGGCACAGAAATTAAAAAACCCCACTTCTAAAACATTTCTGATATTGGGAGTATATTAGCCCTATGATCAATGTGCCATGTGTGCATATCTAAATTTTCAATTGGCTACTAGTGATGGATGTAATTGTATATTCAGGAGGATGATGGTTGGGGGGAGAAAGAGGAAGCTGGCCGACTACGACCTGTACGAGGGGGCGTTTAGTGACGATTCTGAATATGAGGTAAGCCTATCCCTTGTTCATTTAGTTCCTTTGACATGGTGTATATGAATCTATAATGTATTAATGCAATTCATTCATGTGTGCAGCATGATTCTGGAGATGATGTGTACAAGGGAAACGTCGCGTCCTTCACAGCCAAGGAGGTGCAAAAGATCAAGGCCAAGGGAGTTGCTTCCTTCTACAATCGCAAGTTCAAGAAGTGGCACTGCCCCTACTGCACCACCAAGCCAAAGCCCAAGGATGGCCGCTTCGATCACCTTCTGTCTCATGCAGAGGATGTAGCGATCCGCGGGGAGGACTACATGATCAGGGGGCAGCATGTTGCGCTCGCGAAGGCCCTAACTCCGGCGTGAAGTGATGTGATGATGCTCTGATGGTGTGATTATGTGAACTGAATCTTAATCTTTTGGGTACTTAGGGTCCGGTTACTTATGGTAAACTTAATGTGGTAGTTTATGGTGTGAACTTAATCCTATGGTGATGCTAGTAACGTATTATTCTATCTATATTTGTCTGTCCTTATATTTTCCTGTGGTGTATGGTTAGTTTTGTTAAGATGTTGTGAACTAGAGTTTAGGTGCTGCAATGATCAAACTGTTGGAAATATGCCCTAGAGGCAATAATAAATTGGTTATTATTATATTTCCTTGTTCATGATAATCGTTTATTATTCATGCTAGAATTGTATTGATAGGAAACTCAGATACATGTGTGGATACATAGACAACACCATGTCCCTAGTAAGCCTCTAGTTGACTAGCTCGTTGATCAATAGATGGTTACGGTTTCCTGACGATGGACATTGGATGTCGTTGATAACGGGATCACATCATTAGGAGAATGATGTGATGGACAAGACCCAGTCCTAAGCCTAGCACAAGATCGTGTAGTTCGTTTGCTAAGAGCTTTTCTAATGTCAAGTATCATTTCCTTAGACCATGAGATTCTGCAACTCCCGGATACCGTAGGAATGCTTTGGGTGTACCAAACGTCACAACATAACTGGGTGGCTATAAAGGTGCACTACAGGTATCTCCGAAAGTGTCTGTTGGGTTGGCACGAATCGAGACTGGGATTTGTCACTCCGTGTAAACGGAGAGGTATCTCTGGGCCCACTCGGTAGGACATCATCATAATGTGCACAATGTGACCAAGGAGTTGATCACGAGATGATGTGTTACGGAACGAGTAAAGAGACTTGCCGGTAACGAGATTGAACAAGGTATCGGGATACCGACGATCGAATCTCGGGCAAGTAACATACCGATAGACAAAGGGAATTGTATACGGGATTGATTGAATCCTCGACATCGTGGTTCATCCGATGAGATCATCAAGGAGCATGTGGTAGCCAACATGGGTATCCAGATCCCGTTGTTGGTTATTGACCGGAGAGTCGTCTCGGTCATGTCTGCATGTCTCCCGAACCCGTAGGGTCTACACACTTAAGGTTCGGTGACGCTAGGGTTATAGAGATATTAGTATGCGGTAACCCGAAAGTTGTTTGGAGTCCCGGATGAGATCCTGGACGTCACGAGGAGTTCCGGAATGGTCCGGAGGTAAAGATTTATATATGGGAAGTCTTATTTTGGTCGCCGGAAAAGTTTCGCACTTTATCGGTATTGTACCGGGAGTGCCGAAAGGGGTCCGGGGGTCCACCAGCCCCGGGGGGCCACATGGGCTGTAGGGGTGTGCGCCTTGGTCTATATGGGCCAAGGGCACCAGCCCCAAGAGGCCCATGCGCCAAGAGATAAGGGAAAGGGAGAGTCCTAAAGGGGGAAGGCACCTCCGAGGTGCCTTGGGGAGGATGGACTCCTCCCTGGCCGCACCCTTCCTTGGAGGAAGGGCCAAGGCTGCGCCCCCCCTCTCCCTTGGCCCTATATATAGTGGGGGGAGGGAGGGCAGCAACACCTAAGCCCTGGCGCCTCCCTCTCCCTCCCGTGACACATCTCCCTCCTCCCGCAGCGCTTGGCGAAGCCCTGTTGGAATCCCGCTACTTCCACCACCACGCCGTCGTGCTGCTGGATCTCCATCAACCTCTCCTCCCCCCTTGCTGGATCAAGAAGGAGGAGACGTCGCTGCTCCGTACGTGTGTTGAACGCGGAGGTGCCGTCCGTTCGGCGCTAGGATCATCGGTGATTTGGATCACGACGAGTACGACTCCGTCAACCCCGTTCTCTTGAACGCTTCCGCTCGCGATCTACAAGGGTATGTAGATGCACTCCCCTTCCCCTCGTTGCTAGATTACTCCATAGATTGATCTTGGTGATGCGTAGAAAATTTTGAATTTCTGCTACGTTCCCCAACAGTGGCATCATGAGCTAGGTCTATGCATAGTTTCTATGCACGAGTAGAACACAAAGTAGTTTTGGGCGTCGATTTTGTCAATTTACTTGCCGTTACTAGTCTTATCTTGATTCGGCGGCATCGTGGGATGAAGCGGCCCGGACCGACCTTACACGTACTCTTACGTGAGACAGGTTCCACCGACTGACATGCACTAGTTGCATAAGGTGGCTAGCGGGTGTCTGTCTCTCCCACTTTAGTCGGATCGGATTCGATGAAAAGGGTCCTTATGAAGGGTAAATAGAAATTGGCATATCACGTTGTGGCTTTGCGTAGGTAAGAAACGTTCTTGCTAGAATCCCATAGCAGGCATGTAAAACATGCAACAACAATTAGAGGACGTCTAACTTGTTTTTGCAGGGTATGCTATGTGATGTAATATGGCCAAAAGGATGTGACGAATGATATATGTGATGTATGAGAATGATCATGTTCTTTTAATAGGAATCACGACTTGCATGTCGATGAGTATGACAACCGGCAGGAGCCATAGGAGTTGTCTCAATTTATTGTATGACCTGCGTGTCAATGAAAACGCCATGTAATTACTTTACTTTATTGCTAACCGTTAGCCATAGTAGTAGAAGTAATAGTTGGCGAGACAACTTCATGAAGACACAATGATGGAGATCATGGTATCATGCCGGTGACGAAGGTGATCATGCCGCGCCTCGAAGATGGAGATCAAAGGCGCAGGATGATATTGGCCATATCACGTCACTTTATGATTTGCATGTGATGTTTATCATGTTTGCATCTTATTTGCTTAGAACGACGGTAGCATAAATAAGATGATCCCTCACTAAAATTTCAAGAGACGTGTTCCCCCTAACTATGCACCATTGCGAAGGTTCGTTGTTTCGAAGCACCACGTGATGATCGGGTGTGATAGATTCTAACGTTCGAATACAACGGGTGTTGACGAGCCTAGCATGTACAGACATGGCCTCGGAACACATGCGAAACACTTAGGTTGACTTGACGAGCCTAGCATGTACAGACATGGCCTCGAACATGAGTCGTATAGTAGATGCGATCAACATGGAGATGTTCACCGATGATGACTAGTCCGTCTCACGTGATGATCGGACACGGCCTAGTTTGACTCGGATCATGTATCACTTAGATGACTAGAGGGATGTCTATCTGAGTGGGAGTTCATTAAATAATCAGATGAACTTCATTATCATGAACATAGTCAAAAGGTCTTTGCAAATTATGTCATAGCTTACGCTTTAGCTCTACTGTTTAAGATATGTTCCTAGAGAAAATTTAGTTGAAAGTTGATAGTAGCAATTATGCGGACTGGGTCCGTAAACTGAGGATTGTCCTCATTGCTGCACAGAAGGCTTATGTCCTTAATGCACCGCTCGGTGTGTTGAACCTCAGCGTCGTCTGTAGATGTTGCGAAACATCTGACATACACGTTTTGATAACTAAGTGATAGTTCAGTGCGTAATGCTAACGGTTTAGAATTGTGGCACCAAAGACGTTTGTGAAACGTCGCAGAACATATGAGATGTTCTGAAGACTGAAATTGGGATTTCAGACTAGTGCCCACGTCAAGAGGTATGAGACCTCTGACAAGTTTCTTAAGCCTGCAAACTAAGGGTGAAAAGCTCAATCGTTGAGCATGTGCTCAGATTGTCTGAGTACTACAATCACTTGAATCGAGTGGGAGTTAATCTTCTAGATGAGATAGTGATGGTTCTCCATAGTCACTGCCACCAAGCTATTAGAGCTTCGAGATGAACTATAACATATCAGGGATAGATATGATGATCCTTGAGCTATTCGCGATGTTTTACACCGCGAAAGTAGAAATCAAATAGGAGCATCAATTGTTGATGGTTAATAAAACCACTAGTTTCAAGAAGGGCAAGGGCAAAAGGGATACTTCATGAAACAGCAAATCATTTGCTGCTCTAGTGAAGAATACCAAGGTTGAACCCAAACCCGAGACTAAGTGCTTCTGTAATGAGGGGAACGGTCACTGAAGCAGAACTACCCTAGATACTTGGTAGATGAGAAGGCAGGCAAGGTCGATAGAAGTATATTGGATATACATTATATGAATGTGTACTTTACTAGTACTCCTAGCAGCACCAGGGTATTAGATACCGGTTCGGTTGCTAAGTGTTAGTAACTCGAAATAAAAGCTGCGGATTAAATGGAGACTAGCTAAAGGTGAGATGACGATATGTGTTGGAAGTGTTTCCAAGGTTGATGTGATCAAGCATCGCATGCTCCCTCTACCATCGAGATTGGTGTTAAACCTAAATAATTGTTATTTGGTGTTTGCGTTGAGCATAAACATGATTGGATTATGTTTATCGCAATACGGTTATTCATTTAAGGGGAATAATGGTTACTCTGTTTATTTGAATAATACCTTCAATGGTCTTGCACCTAAAATGAATCTCGATCGCAGTGATACACATGTTCGTGCCAAAAGATATAAAATAGTAATGATAGTACCACATACTTGTGGCACTGCCATTTGACTCATATTGGTATAGAACGCATGAAGAAGCTCCATGTAGATGGGTCTTTGGACACTCGTTTTTGAAAAGATTGAGACATGCGAACCATGTCTATTGGTATATATGCATGAAGAAAGTCCATGCAGATGGATCGTTTGGACTCACTTGATTTTGAATCACTTGAGACATGCAAATCATACCACATGGGCAAGATGACTGAAAGGCCTCGTTTTCAGTAAGATAGAACAAGAGAGCAACTTGTTGGAAGTAATACATTTGATGTGTGCAGTCCAATGAGTGCTGAGGCATGCAGTGGATATCGATATGTTCTTACTTCACAGATGATTTGAGTAGATGCTGAGAATATTTACTTGATGAAACACAAGTCTGAGTTATTGAAAGGTTCAAGTAATTTCAGAGTGAAGTTGAAGATCGTCGTGACAAGAGGATAAAATGTCTATGATATGATCATAGAGATGTCTGAGTTACGAGTTTGGCACACAATTAAGACATTGTGGAAAGTGTTTCACAATTAATACCGCCTGGAACACCACAGTGTGATGGTATGTCCGAACATCATAACTGCACCCTATTGGATATGGTGCATACCATGATGTCTCTTTACCACTATCGTTTATGGGTTAGGCATTAGAGACAACCGCATTCACTTTAAAAGAGGCACCTAGCAATTCCGTTGAGACGACACCATTTAGAGAAACCTAAGTTGTCGTTTCTTAAAAGTTTGGGGCTGCGATGCTTATGTGAAAAAGTTTCAGGCTGATAAGCTCGAACCCAAAGCGGATAAATGCATCTTCATAGAATACCCAAAACAGTTGGGTATACCTCCTATTTCAGATCTGGAAGCAAAAGTAATTGCTTCTAGAAATGAGTCCTTTCTCGAGGAAAAGTTTCTCTCGAAAGAATTGAGTGGGAGGATGGTGGAGACTTGATGAGGTTATTGAACCATAACTTCAACTAGTGTGTAGCAGGGCACAGGAAGTTGTTCCTGTGGCACCTACACCAATTGAAGTGGAAGCTTATGATAGTGATCATAAAACTTCGGATCAAGTCACTACCAAACCTCGTAGGACGACGAGGATGCGTACTACTTCAGAGTAATGCGTAATCTTGTCTTGGAAGTCATGTTGTTGGACAACGATGAACCTATGAGATGTGGAGAAGCGATGGTGGGCCCGGATTCCGACGAATGGCTCGAGGCCATGAAATCCGAGATAGAATCCATGTATCAGAACAAAGCATGGACTTTGGTGAACTTGCCCGATGATCGGCAAGCCATTGAGATAAATGGATCTTTAAGAAGAAGACGGACGTGGACGGTAATGTTACCGTCTATGAAGCTCGACTTGTGGCAAAGAGTATTTTCACAAGTTCAAGGAGTTGACTACGATGAGATTTTCTCATCCGTAGCGATGCTTAAGTCCGTCGGAATCATGTTAGCATTAGCTGCATTTATGAAATCTGGCAGATGGATGTCAAAAACAAGTTTCCTTACCAGTTTTTGTAAGGAAAGGTTGTATGTGATACAATCAGAAAGGTTTTGTCGATCCTAAGGATGCTAAAAGGTATGCTAGCTCCAGCGATCCTTCCATGGACTAGAGCAAGCATCTCGGAGTCAGAATATACGCTTTGATGGAGTGTCAAAGTTTTTGGGTTTATACAAAGTTTGTTAGAAACTTGTATTTACAATAAAGTGAGTGGGAGCGCTACAACATTTCTGATAAGTATATGTGAATGACATATTGTTGATCCGAAATGATGTAAAATTTCTGGAAAGCATAAAGGGTTGTTTGAAAGGAGTTTTTCAAAGGAAGACCTGGATAAAGCTGCTTACATATTGGGCATCAAGATCTATAGAGATAGATCAAGACACCTGATGATACTTTCAAAGAACGCACACCTTGACATGATTTTGAAAGAGTTCAAAATAGATCAGCAAAGAAGGAGTTCTTGGCTATGTTACAAGGTGTGAGTATTGAGTAAGACTCAAGACCTGACCACAGCAGAAGAGAGAGAAAGGACGAAGGTCGTCCCCTATGCTTTAGACGTAGGCTCTGTAGTATGCTATGCTGTGTACCGCACTTGAAGTGTGCCTTGCCATGAGTTGGTCAAGGGGTACAATAGTGATCCGGGAATGGATCACATGACAGCGGTCGAACTTATCCTTAGTATCTAGTGGACTAAGGAATTTTCTCGATTATGGAGGTGAAAAGGAGTTCGTCGTAAAGGGTTACGTCGATGCGAACTTTGACACTAATCCGGATGACTCTGAGTAGTAAACCGGATTCGTATAGTAGAGCAGTTATTTGAAATGGCTCCAAGTAGCGCGTGGTAGCATCCACAAGATGACATAGATATTCGTAAAGCACACACGGATCTCAAAGGTTCGGACCCGTTGACTGATAACCTCTCTCACAAGCATAACATGATCAAACCAGAACTCATTGAGTGTTAATCACATAGTGATGTGAACTAGATTGTTGACTCTAGTAAACTCTTTGGATGTTGGTCACATGGTGATGTGACCTGTGAGTGTTAATCACATGGTGATGTGAACTAGATTATTGACTCTAGTGCAAGTGGGAGACTGTTGGAAATATGCCCTAGAGGCAATAATAAATTGGTTATTATTATATTTCCTTGTTCATGATAATCGTTTATTATTCATGCTAGAATTGTATTGATAGGAAACTCAGATACATGTGTGGATACATAGACAACACCATGTCCCTAGTAAGCCTCTAGTTGACTAGCTCGTTGATCAATAGATGGTTACGGTTTCCTGACCATGGACATTGGATGTCGTTGATAACGGGATCACATCATTAGGAGAATGATGTGATGGACAAGACCCAATCCTAAGCCTAGCACAAGATCGTGTAGTTCATTTGCTAAGAGCTTTTCTAATGTCAAGTATCATTTCCTTAGACCATGAGATTGTGCAACTCCCGGATACCGTAGGAATGCTTTGGGTGTACCAAACGTCACAACGTAACTGGGTGGCTATAAAGGTGAACTATAGGTATCTCCGAAAGTGTCTGTTGGGTTGGCACGAATCGAGACTGGGATTTGTCACTCCGTGTAAACGGAGAGGTATCTCTGGGCCCACTCGGTAGGACATCATCATAATGTGCACAATGTGACCAAGGAGTTGATCACGGGATGATGTGTTACGGAACGAGTAAAGAGACTTGCCGGTAACGAGATTGAACAAGGTATCGGGATACCGACGATCGAATCTCGGGCAAGTAACATACCGATAGACAAAGGGAATTGTATACGGGATTGATTGAATCCTCGACATCGTGGTTCATCCGATGAGATCATCAAGGAGCATGTGGGAGCCAACATGGGTATCTAGATCCCGCTGTTGGTTATTGACCGGAGAGTCGTCTCGGTCATGTCTGCATGTCTCCCGAACCTGTAGGGTCTACACACTTAAGGTTCGGTGACGCTAGGGTTATAGAGATATTAGTATGCGGTAACCCGAAAGTTGTTTGGAGTCCCGGATGAGATCCCGGACATCACGAGGAGTTCCGGAATGGTCCGGAGGTAAAGATTTATATATGGGAAGTCTTATTTTGGTCACCGGAAAAGTTTTGCACTTTATCGGTATTGTACCGGGAGTGCCGAAAGGGGTCCGGGGGTCCACCAAGGGGGTCCACCAGCCCCGGGGGGCCACATGGGCTGTAGGAGTGTGCGCCTTGGCCTATATGGGCCAAGGGCACCAGCCCCAAGAGGCCCATGCGCCAAGAGATAAGGGAAAGGGAGAGTCCTAAAGGGGGAAGGCACCTCCGAGGTGCCTTGGGGAGGATGGACTCCTCCCTGGCCGCACCCTTCCTTGGAGGAAGGGCCAAGGCTGCGCCCCCCCCCCTCTCCCTTGGCCCTATATATAGTGGGGGGGAGGGCAGCAACACCTAAGCCCTGACGCCTCCCTCTCCCTCCCGTGACACATCTCCCTCCTCCCGCAGCGCTTGGCGAAGCCCTGTTGGAATCCCGCTACTTCCACCACCACGCTGTCGTGCTACTTGATCTCCATCAACCTCTCCTCCCCCCTTGCTGGATCAAGAAGGAGGAGACGTCTCTGCTCCGTCCGTGTGTTGAACGCGGAGGTGCCGTCCATTCAGCGCTAGGATCATCGGTGATTTGGATCACGACGAGTACGACTCCATCAACCCCGTTCTCTTGAACGCTTCCGCTCGCGATCTACAAGGGTATGTAGATGCACTCCCCTTCCCCTCATTGCTAGATTACTCCATAGATTGATCTTGGTGATGCGTAGAAAATTTTGAATTTCTGCTACGTTCCCCAACACAAACATGTTGTTTCAGTGTTGCTTCACTGATCAGACATGTTGTTTCAGTGTTGCTTCACTGATCACTTTAGTGTTGCTTCAATGATCACACATGTTGTTTCAGTGTTGCTTCACTGATCACACATGTTATTGGTCTCATGTTTATTAATCAAATCAAATGCATGCTTTTTCCCACCAGCAAATTATCTATGTATGTTTGTGTAAATTCAAGAAAATGCAAAAAAAATAAAACCTTGGCAAACTATCTATGTTTGTGTAGGAGATCATGTGTGCAAAATTTGAGGTGATTTAGAGGAGGTTTCAAAATTTTGAATTTGAGAAATATGCTCCAAATGAGCTCCCATGCTAGGTAAACAACCCATTTGTAATCAAGTTTTTTGGACCTACTCTAAATGAGCCAAATGTTTTGTATTAACACCTATTCAATCTATATAGTGTAGATTCGAAGTCTCACTATTTTTTGAACTAATCTTCATATTTTTACATTTTCTTTTGAAAAATATGCTTTAATATAAAAATATTAAAAAAACTCGCTTAAAATATGAAAATGTAAAACTAAGTTTAGATCCTTCTTTTTCACTTTGAAATAAAGATTTGGTGATTTTTTTTAATTTTTCAAAAACAGAAGGTAACCCTACCTCATCTCCTTGAACTCTATGAAATCTTGTAGGTGATAGCTCATATGTGTGAAGGTTTTCTCATGAAAATGACCATAGACCAAGTTTATGATTTTTGGTTGGTAACATGTCACATAAGACAACATTGTGCGCAGGTTTCATATTTTTTTTATTTTTTTTAAATTAATGGTGCTCATTTGACCTCGATCGTGCCAGCTAGGGTTTTTCCATGAAAATGACCATAGACCAAGTTTAGTATTTTTCCTCGTTAGTGTGTCTTATAAAACAATGGACGGCAAAGGTTTCATATTTTTTCGATTTTTTTTAAATTAGTTATGATCAGTCAAAGCTTTCGTAACCCTTTTGACAAGCTCAAAAACCCCTCTAAACCCCGCGGGGTTTCGCCTAACCCTAGCTCTGAACGTCAGCCGTCCGATCATACCCTGGCGCCAAGCGACAACCCTCGGATGTGGTCTTCTAGAAGGAATTCGGTGGGCAGGCTGCGTGTAGGCTCCGGGCCGTTGGATCACAAGGACGGCTCCGCATCGTTGGATCGTGGGGCGATCCACGAGAGGCGATCCTGTTGGTTGTGCTCGGCTGCTCGCCCACCACTCACTCCGTGGAAAAAAACGGTGGTGTTGGGCCCAAAAGGAAACCAAGCTCTAGTTGGGCCGTCGAATCACGTCGTTTTTTTGTGAACGTGGTGGCTCTGTTTTTTGTGAACGTGTTGGCTCTGGGTTTTTTTGCATCGTTTGAAATTACACAACAATTGACATTGCGTAGAAAATTTAGTTCTTTTTGTTCTATACAAATGTAAAATGACCAAATTTGTAAGGGCTAAATTTATTTTTATCATGCAAAATGGCCACAAACTATTAAAAAATAGGTCATTTTGCATTTGTATAATGGCCACAATCCCTCTAACTCTTTTTATCATGCAAAATGACCAATTTTTTATGTCACATCCCTAGTTCTGGTTTGCTCTAGGCTAGCTAGTCATGTATGCATCATGTTTAAATTACAACGAATTTGAAATGGGGACATGTGAAAGCCTCAGAAATCATTTCTGAAAAAGACCAAGATAAAAATTGCTTCAAATGGGTCCAAGAAAATGTTCGTGTTTCTCTATGAAAATATTGGCCAGAATTAAAATTCAAACCAATATTTTTAGGAGCTCATAAATATTTATTTTGGGCATTTGAAGCTAATGCAATAACTATTTGCATTGGATTTATATTTGCTATATATCGAATATGTGTCCAATAATTCTGAGAAATTGTGAGGGGCTTTGGGATAATCCTTTCAGTCCCTGCAAAATTATCGGAAGAAAGCAAAATGGTTTAGTGCTTAAAACTAAATCAAAACAAATAACAGGAAAAGAAATAGAAAACAGAAACAAATGAGAGAGAGAGAGAGAGAAGTGCTTACCTATGCAGCCCACCAGAGCCAGCCCACCAGAGCCGGCCCAGCTCCTGTGCTGATCCAGCACTGTGCGGCCCAGCCCACCGCAGCCGCCACCGTCTTCAACCTCCTGCCAGTAGGCAGGAGGGCGTGTGCCCGACGCGCGCGTGCACGCGCCGGCCACCTCCTGCTTGCCGCTTCCTCCTCGACGCGCCTGGCGACGCCACGCACCACCCCGGGCCCCTCTCACTCCTCCCCCCCATGCTCATTCCCTCCCTGTCTCTCTCCCGCGACAACCGAGCAGAGCTCATCGCCACCGCTCGCCGTTGCCGCACCCACAGCCTTCCCCGCGCCTCTCCGACGTAACCACGAGCTCCGCCACGACGTCGTCGTCCTCTCCATCGAGTCACGTGGCGCCAGAAGCTCTGCTGCATCTCCAACGCCGCCGATCTCGACCTCGGGCGCCGGTGATCCCCACCGTCGTTTCGCCAGACCCCGTGCCTCCCCTGCCTCGCCAGCAGCACCAGAAGAACCGCGGTGAGCCGTTGCACCGTTTCCCCCTTGCCTCGTTGCTTGATTCGCCCCCTAGCCGCATCAACCACCAGAGCCGAGCGCTCCCCGCCGCCGGCCATGTCGCCGCCGCGGTTGCAACACCCGCACATCGCACCAGAGCACGTAGGCGTGCTCAGCGCTTCCTCAGGAAGCCGTAGACCCCACCAGTTCGCCTCGAAACGCGCTGTAGCGCCTAACCCGTCGGTGCCCGAGCTCCGGCGCCGCCGCGAGCTCGCTTCCGACGAGCTCGGTCCATCCCAGCCCCTCCCGTCTGCCCTAGCAGATGCACGCGAACGCCAGCTCGCCGTAGCTCCAAACCGCGCCGCAAATCACCGCCTGTAGCGCCGTCCCGAGCAACTCCGGCGATCCTCCGCCGTCAGGTTTGGTCGCCGGCGTCCAACTCCGGTGGTTGGTGACGTGGCACCGTCATTAGCGCCTAACTAACCCCCCTAGAGTCACTGACAACGGGCCCCGCAGCTGGTCAAAGCCGGAGTCAACGCGGGATTAGTGTTTGTCTCACTGACCAGTGGACCCCACTGGTCAGGTTTGACCCGGACCAGCCCCTGTTGACCTGCTGACGTCACAGTGACGCAATGCTGACGCAGTATTACATTTTCTGGATTTATTTTTAATCAGGAAATTCCAGAAAATGCCCAAAACTTCTAAAATTCATAGAAAATTATCTGTAACTCCAAATAAGATAAATTATATATGAAAAATGATCAGAAAAATCCAATCTATCCATCTGTACCTTTTTCATGCATGTTAGAGCAACTTATAGCTACTGTTTAGGACAAATCATGTAAATGGCATTTGAATTCCCACATATGGAGTTTGAATTTGAATCTTGGATTGACACCAACTTCATTTAACCTGTTGCTAGTTGCATTAGCCCAAATCACAGCATTTTGATATGTCATGATCATGCATCATATTGTGCATTGCATTGATCGTGTTTCTTCTCTGTTTGCCGGTGTTGTTCCCCCTCGGTAGACGTGATTTCGACGATGAGTCCGATGACACCGATGAAGAGTTATATCATCTTTAGAAGTGCCAGGCAAGCAAAACCCCCTTGTTCATTCCGATACAATCCCACTCTCTCACTCCTGCTCTCTTTTACTGCATTAGGACAACAACGTTTCATCTATTACTTGCTGCGGTAGTTGAACCCCTTTCCTCTGCACGACCTGTCATTGCCATAGTAAATAGATGAAACCCACTAGCATGAGTAGGAGTTGTTTGAGCCCTGATGTGCCTACTCATTCATGCTTGTTTGTCTTTCCTGCTATTGCTTAGAGTTGTGTCAGGTCTGATTCATCGGGAATGAATTGGAAAGTTGTGAACATGTCCTACTGTGTGAGAGCTAAGTGTGTGAACACGATTTGGTAAAGGTAGCGGTGAGAGGCCATGTAGGAGTACATGGTGGGTTGTCTCATTGAAGCCGTCCTCAGGAACTGAGTTCTGTGTTTGTGATCCATGAACAGTTACTACCACACATTGGGTTCCGGTAACTCGACCCCTCTCGGCTTATTAACCGCCTCGATCTCTGTCCAGGAGTTGCAACTAGTTTCTGGTGTTTGTAGGTAGTGTTAGTAGTCTACCAAGTGGTACTCGGTACAGGTGGGCTTGGGACATACTAGGCACCGTGGCACGGTGTACCAAGCGTAGATCCATCCGTCGAGGTGGGCTTGGGAACCCTGCACACATCGTTTGGGGCCGTGAGCGACACCCCGGCCGGATCTCCTTGCGGATGGAACCCGAATAGGCGATAAACCTGGACGAGAGACTTGTGTGGTTAGTCAGGTCGTGGCCGACTCCCTCGCCAGGCTTCCGCTTGAAGGTTGCCGAGGTACACGACGTGTACATGGTGGTAAGTGGCGAGAGCGTGTGTGACGAAGTACACCCCTGCAGGGTTAAATCATCTATTCGAATAGCCGTGTCCGCGGTAAAGGACTTCTGGGTTGCCTGTACAGTTCATAGACAAGTGAAAGTGGATACTCTAAAATGCGCAAGATAAGCGTGAGTGCTATGGATGGCGTTCTCGTAGGGAGACGGGAGCGGATCCATAGTGGTGTATTGATATGGTGAATATGTGGACTCGTGTGCGCCACCTCAAAAGAGTTACTTGCAGTCGTAGCTTCAGGATAGCCACCGAGTCAAAGCTGGCTTGCTGCAGTTAAACTCCACCACCCCCTTTTGATACTGATGCATATGTAGATAGTTCTGATGTAAGTCTTGCTGGGTACATTGTACTCACGTTTGCCTATTTTATGTTTTGCAGAGAGACGTCAGTCTCGCTAGTAGTTCCGTGTGGACTTCGACGTTTAGCTTGATACCTCAGCTACGATCTTGTGCCCTCGGCAGGATCTTGTAGATAGTCAGGCTTCGCAGCCTTTTTCTTTTGTAGATGTCTGTACTCAGACATGTTAAGCTTCCGCATGTGCTTTGACTTGTATGCTCTGAATGTTGGGTCATGAGACCCATGTTTGTAATATCTCGCTCTTCGGAGCCTAATGAATAAATACTCTGAGTCGTAGAGTCTTGTTGTGATGCCATGTTGTATTTGCACATATCGAGCATATTGTGTGTATGATTGAAATGCTTGGTATGTGTGGGATCCGACAACCTAGTTGTTTATCCTTGGTAGCCTCTCTTATGGGGAAATGTAGTCTTGTGCTTCCATGAGCCATAGTAGTCCGCTACAGCCCGGTTCACCGGAGTCCTGCTAGCCCAGCACTACTGCTCCGGAACACTTCACTGGCCGGCATGTGATTCACTTCGTTCCTGTGTCTGTCCCCTCGGGGAAATGTCACGCGGTGACATCCGGAGTCCTGCCTAGCCTGCTACAGCCCGGTTCACCGGAGTCCTGTTAGCCCAGTGCTACAACCCGGATTCGCACGCTGCTGACCGACATGCTCGATGTTGATTCATGTATGCATGTCCCCATAAGTTAGTGCCACTTTGGGTTCACGACTAGTCATGTCGGCCCGGGTTCTCTGTCATATGGATGCTAGCGACACTATCATGTACGTGAGCCAAAAGACGCAAACGGTCCCGGGCCATGGTAAGGCGACACCCGTGGGAATACCGTGCGTGAGGCCGCAAAGTGATATGAGGTGTTACCGGCTAGATCGATGTGACTTGGAATCAGGGTCCTGACAGCTTTGGTATCAGAGCCTGACTGCCTGTAGGATTACCAAGCCAAACTGGTCGAAGTTGAGTCTAGAAGTGCTTTAGTTATATAAGGGAATTGATTGTGGAAGGGAACATAAGGCTCTTTTTACTCCTTTACCTTATGCCCTCTAATCTGAGTCATTCTCTTCTCATTCTACGGGGATTAAGAACTAGGCTTCTCATCTTTCTATCAGGATCACGTGTTACTACTCTGTAGACTTATAGGATTAACCGATTTAAGCCTCAGTTCAGTTCCTACTACTTCCGTATGTTCATAGTTGGTCTCGGAACCTTGTTATTGTGATGTTGAGCGGTTATGCCACCATTTTACATGATGTCTCAAATCTTTTTGAGCATTTACAGCCGTTATGCTGTCCGAGTCATCCCAGGTTTCTAAACCATCTGATGCATTTGCAAAATCCTTTTCCTCTGGTTTTGTTGTTTTTTTTAGGCCAGGTTAATCACACTAATTGCTGAGTTGAGGTATTCTATTGCCTCGACATATATGTTGGAGTTATTATTACGACCCTAGGTGTCTTAGAGGATCACCTAATAATCTAGCCATGTTTTTTGTTCCCAGTGTGATGATTTTGGCCACCTTTCTCGAAAGCATCCCGTGATGTTATTAGTTAGTAGGCATTCTATTCCTGGGATTTTGAACCCGAGCTTCACCCTACTTACTTCATGTTGATAGTGTTTTCTAGTTCCTTTAGGATATTAGTAACCTTGCGATAGTCCTCGAGGTTCGTGGTTTATCATTCTTCCAATACCATGAACCAATATGGCAGAAGTTCCTTTGACCCAAAAGATCACAACCAGAGTGCCCTTGATGAGTTCTCCATTCTGCATTGTGAATCTGCCAGTCCTACCTTTCTGCATGGATTATCTGGAAGAAATATGTGGAACTTGTTGACATACTAAATCTATGCATCCGCAACTCAGAAAACCATATGTCCCTTTGAGTTGTCTCTCTTTAGTTGTATTCTGACCTCTGTCTATCAATTGATAGTCAGGACTAGTTGAACATCCGTGTTATCGATGCGTACTATCCTTGTGGTCCGTCAAGCCGTTCCATTTCAGAATGACTAGGAGAAACAAACTCCAGAACCTCGTCCATATCTAGGATTGGGTCAAAGCAATTGTATTCCGCAGACCAAAATGCCAATCCAGCTTTTGCTCTGCTCTACCTTGGAGCGTTACCATCTTTATGTCAAGAGTGTCATGAGAATTGCACCACCTCTTATGAATTCTTGACGCAGTGATACTTCTCGCCATCATTATTCATTCCTCGGTCCCGTGTTGTCACAACCGGAATACCGACAAGTGAACCGTGATGTGTGAAATCAATACTCTGAGCAACTCGTTGCTTGGTAGTTAATGGCAATACTCTCATTCTTAGCGTGCTGGTTATTGAATCATCATCCTAAGATTGATCGTGCTACCTAGTCCTTATTTTTGGTGCACTCTTCAATCAATGAGTTAGGATTTTGTCAAACCCTTGCTTAGTTGATCATATCGTCTTGCCCTGAAAAGCAAGATTGTTCTCGAGCTTAGTAACATATCGGTGGTTCGTGATTTTCCGAATATCTTCTCAGAAGTATCACCAGGTTGTCACCTGGCCGCTATGTTGAGCTCGTGATCAAATGGTTTTCCTATAAACCACTCTTTCTCCAAGAATCTGTGTTGGATACCTTGAGCTAGTTGGTTAAGCTAAACAACAACTTGGAGAGTTGGAAGATAAAAGCTTGCCTGACTTAGTTCTTTCCAAAGGATATCTCTTGTGTGTGTTTGTTGTAGAAAGATGATTTCTTCATCGATTGGTCCTCGTGATCAATTAATGGACCTACCATCTTAACCAAACTTTGATTTGAGTATGGGCTATTATCAAATCAAATCAGAACCAACGATGTTTGTGATGTTGTCTTACTCGTGGTTTATTCCTCGAGCATACACCATTACATCTTTTGGTCTGACCAATGCTATCATCATGTTCACATGATGGTGGAAGTCCAGTGATATGGAAATTCCGATGAGTTGCTGTTGAGCCCATCAGCAGCATTTTGTCTCCTCCATGATTCGTGTTGAATATCCAGCTAGTGTTGGGAAATTGTGTAAGCATTTCCTTCATGCTCTGTTCATGAAGTATATGTTTGGATGAAAGTAGTGACTTCCTCGAATTCATGTGCATTTGGTGCAAGTTGTCGTCGTGAGTTCGAGAAAGATTGTTTTTGCTTCCTTTGGAATCATCCCAAGTCAGTCATGCATGTGCAAAGTATACCATGGTTTGGTAGATTAATTACCTCCACTCCATATGCATTCCGTAGCACACCAAGCCCCTGATTGACTTGTTCAAGGAAGAGGAGTCTATGCTTGGGATCTAATCCATGGACTTGCGTAAAGACTTCGATATCCTTGATGAGGGTTCCCCACCGGAACTCGGTAGTGTTTCATTGTAAGACTACTATGTGGTCATGCTTGTCTGGGACAGCGTGCTCACATGTATGTAGCAAAACCAGCTCATGTTTTGGAGCTTGCTACCGTAGCTCATTTCCCGAGAATCTCGCAACGTCATCTCGTCGATTTGTGTTGCAAACCTTCATTTTCTTCTAGACTCGATGAGTCTGGAATATCCTGTTACCAACTAGATCTGAATCTCAGGCAGATATGACGGTTGGAACTTTTCCAAGATTATGATGTAGGTCCCGACAAGGTTGATGTTCTGGCCGACACACCTAGCCGGAAGATCTATCATTGTAGTATCTTGATTGAGCTATTTAACCATCTTCTCCATGAGGATTTAGTGCAACTTATTCTAGAAGTTGATCCTCAGGGGTCCTTGTGCTCTCGGTTTCCTCGATTATGCTAGAACCATTCAACGGTGGAATCACTCTCGTTGAGTTATCCCCAGTTACCAGAATCATACCCAGCATTTGCATTTTGTTCCCAGCTTGCACCTCAGTAATTACTGTTTAGGATCATCTTCAAAAGTGGTCCTACTATGGGTCCCATCCATCCCCGATGATAAGCAAAATCATCCATGGTGTTGTCTTCAACAAGGTAGTCCACATCATTCCTTCTAGTATGAGTATGCCATTCTTTCGAATTCGTTCACACGATCGTTTGTGATTGCCTTAGCCTGGTATAAAGAGTTTCAACGATCTTTGTATCAAAAGTAATTCTTTTTGCCACTTAAGGGAATAATTCTACGAGTCACCTTTCCTACGGTGCTCCGTTATGGAGTCATGTCAATTTCTCCTCGCTACTTGAAACCTTTGTCATCTGTTTTCTTTCCATCCACTGTCTCAACTCAAGAGTTGTTCCAACGTCTCACTCCATGAGTTGATCTTGAGTGCCCGATCTTCAAGAAGATCGATCCTGTAGAGTTTCCCTCTCTTCCGTCATCATAGTTGGATGAAGCTCTCGAAAGAAAAGATGTCAAGATCAAGATGATGCAATGAATCAACATCTTCGAGAAGAACAATTGGATCGTGAAGATTATGTTAGTTTGCGTTCCCCTTTCCTCTTACCCTACGCTTGAATCTCGGGACGAGATTCTTGTTTAGTGGGGGTGAGTTGTCACATCCCTAGATCTGGTTTGCTCTAGGCTAGCTAGTCATGTGTGCATCATGTTTAAATTTCAATGAATTTGAAATGGGGACATGTGAAAGCCTCAGAAATCATTTCTGAAAAAGACCAAGATAAAAATTGCTTCAAATGGGTCCAAGAAAATGTTCATGTTTCTCTATGAAAATATTGGCCAGAATTAAAATTCAAACCAATATTTTTAGGAGCTCATAAATATTTATTTTGGGCATTTGAAGCTAATGCAATAACTATTTGCATTGGATTTATATTTGCTATATATCGAATATGTGTCCAATAATTCTGAGAAATTGTGAGGGGCTTTGGGATAATCCTTTCAGTCCCTGCAAAATTATCAGAAGAAAGCAAAATGGTTTAGTGCTTAAAACTAAATCAAAACAAATAACGGGAAAAGAAATAGAAAACAGAAACAAATGAGAGAGAGAGAGAAGTGCTTACCTATGCAGCCCACCAGAGCCAGCCCACCAGAGCCGGCCCAGCTCCTGTGCTGATCCAGCACTGTGCGGCCCAGCCCACCGCAGCCGCCACCGTCTTCAACCTCCTGCCAGTAGGCAGGAGGGCGTGTGCCCGACGCGCGCGTGCACGCGCCGGCCACCTCCTGCTTGCCGCTTCCTCCTCGACGCGCCTGGCGACGCCACGCGCCACCCCGGGCCCCTCTCACTCCTCCCCCCATGCTCATCCCCTCCCCTGTCTCTCTCCCGCGACAACCGAGCAGAGCTCATCGCCACCGCTCGCCGTTGCCGCACCCACAGCCTTCCCCGCGCCTCTCCGACGTAACCACGAGCTCCGCCACGACGTCGTCGTCCTCTCCATCGAGTCACGCGGCGCCAGAAGCTCTGCTGCATCTCCAATGCCGCCGATCTCGACCTCGGGCGCCGGTGATCCCCACCGTCGTTTCGCCGGACCCCGTGCCTCCCCTGCCTCGCCAGCAGCACCAGAAGAACCGCGGTGAGCCGTTGCACCGTTTCCCCCTTGCCTCGTTGCTTGATTCGCCCCCTAGCCACATCAACCACCAGAGCCGAGCGCTCCCCGCCGCCGTCCATGTCGCCGCCGCGGTTGCAACACCGGCACGTCGCACCAGAGCACGTAGGCGTGCTCAGCGCTTCCTCAGGAAGCCGCAGACCCCACCAGTTCGCCTCGAAACGCGCTGTAGCGCCTAACCCGTCGGTGCCCGAGCTCCGGCCGCCGCCGCGAGCTCGGTCCGTCACAGCTCCTCCCGCCTGCCCTAGCAGATGCGCGCGAACGCCAGCTCGCCGTAGCTCCAAACCGCGCCGCAAATCACCGCCTGTAGCACTGTCCCGAGCAACTCCGGCGATCCTCCGCCGTCAGGTTTGGTCGCCGGTGTCCAACTCCGGTGGTTGGTGATGTGGCACCGTCATTAGCGCCTAACTAACCCCCCTAGAGTCACTGACAGCGGGCCCCGCAGCGGGTCAAAGCCGGAGTCAACGCGGGATTATTGTCTGTCTCACTGACCAGTGGACCCCGCTGGTCAGGTTTGACCCGGACCAGCCCCTGTTGACCTGCTGATGTCACAGTGACGCAATGCTGACGCAGTATTACATTTTCTGGATTTATTTTTAATCAGGAAATTCCAGGAAAATGCCCAAAACTTCTAAAATTTCATAGAAAATTATCTGTAACTCCAAATAAGATAAATTATATATGAAAAAATGATCAAAAAATCCAATCTATCCATCTGTACCTTTTTCATGCATGTTAGAGCAACTTATAGCTACTGTTTAGGACAAATCATGTAAATGGCATTTGAATTCCCACATATGGAGTTGAATTTGAATCTTGGATTCAAACCAACTCCATTTAACTGTTGCTAGTTGCATTAGCTCAAACACAGCATATTGACATGTCATGATCATGCATCATATTGTGCATTGCATTGATTGTGTTTCCTTCTCTGTTGCCGGTGTTGTTCCCCTCGGTAGACGTGTTCCGACGTGTGATCGTTGACACTGATGAAGACTCAATGCTATCTTCAGAAGTGCCAGGCAAGCAAAACCCCCTTGTTCATTCCGATACAATCCCACTCTCTCGCTCCTGCTCTCTTTTACTGCATTAGGACAACAACGATTCATCTGTTACTTGCTGCGGTAGTTGAACCCCTTTCCTCTGCATGACCTGTCATTGCCACAGTAAATAGATGAAACCCACTAGCATGAGTAGGAGTTGTTTGAGCCCTGATGTGCCTACTCATTCATGCTTGTTTGTCATGCCTGCTATTGCTTAGAGTTGTGTCAGGTCTGATTCATCGGGAATGAATTGGAATGTGGTGAACATGTCCTACTGTTGAGAGCTAAGTGTGTGAACACGATTTGGTAAAGGTAGCGGTGAGAGGCCATGTAGGAGTACATGGTGGGTTGTCTCATTGAAGCCGTCCTCAGGAACTGAGTTCTGTGTTTGTGATCCATGAACAGTTACTACCACACATTGGGATGCGGTAAGTGCCCCTCTCGACTTATTAATCAACTTGATCTCTGTCCAGGAGTTGCAACTAGTTTCTGGTGTTTGTAGGTAGTGTTAGTAGTCTACCAAGTGGCACCCGGTACAGGTGGGCTTGGGACAGACTAGGCACCGTGGCCTGGTGTACCAAGCGTGGCACCCGGATGGTGGGCTTGGGAACCCTGCACACATCGTTTGGGGCCGTGAGCGACACCCCGGCCGGATCTCCTTGCGGATGGAACCCGAATAGGCGATAAACCTGGACGAGAGACTTGTGTGGTTAGTCAGGTCGTGGCCGACTCCCTCGCCAGGCTTCCGCTTGAAGGTTGCCGAGGTACACGACGTGTACATGGTGGTAAGTGGCGAGAGCGTGTGTGACGAAGTACACCCCTGCAGGGTTAACATCATCTATTCGAATAGCCGTGTCCGCGGTAAAGGACTTCTGGGTTGCCTATAACAGTTCATAGACAAGTGAAAGTGGATACTCTAAAATGCGCAAGATAAGCGTGAGTGCTATGGATGGCGTTCTCGTAGGGAGACGGGAGCGGATCCATAGTGGTGTATTGATATGGTGAATATGTGGACTCGTGTGCGCCACCTCAAAAGAGTTACTTGCAGTCGTAGTTCAGGATAGCCACCGAGTCAAAGCTGGCTTGCTGCAGTTAAACTCCACCACCCCCTTTGTTGATACCGATGCATATGTAGATAGTTCTGATGTAAGTCTTGCTGGGTACATTTGTACTCACGTTTGCTTATTTTATGTTTTGCAGAGAGACGTCAGTCTCGCTAGTAGTTCCGTGTGGACTTCGACGTTTAGCTTGATACCTCAGCTACGATCTTGTGCCCTCGGCAGGATCTGGTAGATAGTCAGGCTTCTCAGCCTTTTTCATTTGTAGATGTCTGTACTCAGACATGTTAAGCTTCCGCATGTGCTTTGACTTGTATGCTCTGAATGTTGGGTCATGAGACCCATGTTTGTAATATCTCGCTCTTCGGAGCCTAATGAATAAATACTCTGAGTCGTAGAGTCTTGTTGTGATGCCATGTTGTATTTGCACATATCGAGCATATTGTGTGTATGATTGAAATGCTTGGTATGTGTGGGATCCGACAACCTAGTTGTTTATCCTTGGTAGCCTCTCTTATGGGGAAATGTAGTCTTGTGCTTCCATGAGCCATAGTAGTCCGCTACAGCCCGGTTCACCGGAGTCCTGCTAGCCCAGCACTACTGCTCCGGAACACTTGACTGGCCGGCATGTGATTCACTTCGTTCCTGTGTCTGTCCCTTCGGGGAAATGTCACGCGGTGACATCCGGAGTCCTGCCTAGCCTGCTACAGCCCGGGTTCCCGGAGTCCTGTTAGCCCAGTGCTACAGCCCGGATTCGCACGCTGCTGACCGACATGCTCGATGTTGATTCATGTATGCCTATCCCCGTAAGTTAGTGCCACTTTGGGTTCACGACTAGTCATGTCGGCCCGGGTTCTCTGTCATATGGATGCTAGCGACACTATCATGTACGTGAGCCAAAAGACGCAAACGGTCCCGGGCCATGGTAAGGCGACACCCGTGGGAATACCGTGCGTGAGGCCGCAAAGTGATATGAGGTGTTACCGGCTAGATCGATGTGACTTGGAATCGGGGTCCTGACATTTTATGGGCCAAATTTATGTTTATCATGCAAAATGGCCACAAGCTCTTCAAAAATTGTCTCTTTTTGTTCATATAATATAGGGTTTGACCACGGATTCCCACGCGTGCAATTAGCTTCTTTTTCTTATTCTTTTCAAACCACCGTTTCCCACGCGTGTACACTCCCGATGCTGTGGTGGGTTTGAAAACGGGCTACTAACTTCACATTTGACCCCGTTATTGCCACGGCCAAATAACACGTAGCACTACGGCTATTTATGCCACCCTCTGCCTCTGCCATCCCTCATCCATCTGCCCTTCTTGCTCTTCGACCCCTTCTCTGTCTTCTGCACATCCCTCAGCCATGAAGTACACCGGACCAACCTACCGCTTCCCACCCACCGTGCCGGAGAGGCTCTACCCTACCGGCGTGTACGTTGATCGCACACTACGTGTGTGGGCGATATCAAGGCTGAGGACCGCAAGGAACTTCACCGAGTTCTTCCTTGCATCTGGCTACCACCACCTCCCTAGGGGATCTCCAACGATGTTCCGCGTCGAGGAGGTCATCCAAAACCGGGTGGTGGTTGCTCTCCTTGCCCACTTCACCAACACATTCGACGCCTTCTACCTCCTCGGCCGGGTCTTTTGGTGTGGCTCCGAGTTCATCGCTTTCACCACCCACAACAGGTTCACGGAGTACAACAACATCTTCCCCACCGCGACGTGCATGCACACTCTTTCGTACCCCATCGACAACGCCCCGGAGGAGCAGTGAAAAGGGCGCCCGGAGGAGGAGCGAGGTGGAGAAGGCGGCGGCTAGGGTTCTAAACCCTCTATCTTTTTTAGACTATGTTATGTTAAGTTGTAATTGAACTATGTTGGAGTTGCTTTGGGCTTGTTGGCCCTTTTCTTAAATTCTATTATTAAGTTTTCTATCTATGCTATTATTAAGTTATTCCTAGTTTGAGTTATGTGATCGTGCTATGGGCTTGTTGGCCCTATCTACATATTGGGACTACATATTTGTTGATTATTTTCTTAGAGAGCTCGGCTTGTTAGTAGGGTTCCCTTGTTAGTAACCACCTAGTGCATACAAGCAAGCTTTGTTAGTCGGGATGAATGAGTACAACTAAGCAAGGGAGTGGCTCTTTTTTTACACAAGCCACAAATATGTAGCCACCTAGCTAGAAGAGAGGAACCAGCGGCAGTGACCGTCGCTGCATCCGTGGCGGCTGGCGTGCAAGAAACCTGCTCGGTCAGTGCATCATGGCGGACGCATCGGCGCATGCAGGCTCGGTCGGCGCATCATGGGATCATGGCATCGGCGCATGTAGGCTCGATCGACGCATGCAGGCAGGGTTTGCTAGGTGCATGCATAGCAGGCTTCTGTCCTGGCGGCGTGCGCAGACGTTTAATGCAAGGGACGGCCCAGCGAAACCACGGCCCAACGGTCGAACAGCGACACCACCCAACGCGGCCCCACTTGTCAGTTCGAACGGACGACACAGTCCAGCATGGCCCCACTAGTCAAAGTTAACGGTCAATCCTTTAACCCGACGGCAACGTCCGTTGTGCCCAGTTATGAGGGTTTCTGGCAAGGGAGTGGGGAAAATTGAGCAAAAGTTAAGAGCGCGGGGATGAATGAGTAGAGCTAAGGAACCAGGGGCACAGATGTAAAAATCCCATCAATCTTTATGTCTTGAACATTTCGAGACTCCTCGTCATGTCCGTGATCTCATCCGGGACTCCGAACAACCTTCGGTACATCAAATCATATAAACTCATAATATGAATCGTCATCGAACGTTAAGCGTATGAACCCTACGGGTTCAAGAACTATGTAGACATGACCGAGACACATCTCCAGTCAATAACCAATAGCGGAACCTGGATGCTCATATTGGTTCCTACATATTCTATGAAGATCTTTATCGGTCAAACCGCATAACAACATACGTTGTTCCCTTTGTCATCGGTATGTTACTTGCCCGAGATTCGATCGTCGGTATCACCATACCTAGTTAAATCTCGTTACCGGCAAGTCTCTTTACTCGTTCCGTAATGCATCATTCTGCAACTAACTCATTAGTCACATTGCTTGCAAGGCTTATAGTGATGTAAATTACCGAGAGGGCCCAGAGATACCTCTCCGACAATCAGAGTGACATATCGTAATCTCGATCTATGCCAACTCAACAAACACCATCGGAGACACCTGTAGGGCATCTTTATAATCACCCAGTTACGTTGTGACGTTTGATAGCGCAGTAAGTGTTCCTTCGGTATTCGGGAGTTGCATAATCTCATAGTCATAGGAACATGTATAAGTCAGGAAGAAAGCAATAGCAATAAACTAAACGATCATAGTGCTAAGCTAACGAATGGGTCTTGTCCATTACATCATTCTCCTAATGATGTGATCCCGTTCATCAAATGACAACACATTTCTATGTCTAGGAAACTTAACCATCTTTGATTAATGAGCTAGTCTAGTAGAGGCATACTAGGGACACTCTGTTTGTCTATGTATCCACACATGTACCAAGTTTCCGGTTAATACAATTCTAGCATGAATAATAAACATTTATCATGATATAAGGAAATATAAATAACAACTTTATTATTGCCTCTAGGGCATATTTCCTTCAGTCTCCCACTTGCACTAGAGTCAATAATCTAGATTACATAGTAATGATTCTAACACCCATGGAGTCTTGGTGCTGATCATGTTTTGCTCGTGAGAGAGGCTTAGTCAACGGGTCTGCAACATTCAGATCCGTATGTATTTTGCAAACTTCTATGTCACCCTCCTTAACTAGATCGCGGATGGAATTGAAGCGTCTCTTGATGTGCTTGGTTCTCTTGTGAAATCTGGATTCCTTCGCCAAGGCAATTGCTCCAGTATTGTGACAAAAGATTTTCATTGGACCCGATGCACTAGGTATGACACCTATATCGGATATGAACTGCTTCATCCAGACTCCTTCATTCGCTGCTTCTGAAGAAGCTATGTACTCCGCTTCACACGTAGATCCCGCCACGACGCTCTATTTGGAACTGCATCAACTGACAGCTCCACCATTCAATACAAATATGTATCCGGTTTGTGACTTAGAGTCGTCCGGATCAGTGTCAAAGCTAGCATCGACGTAACCATTTACGACGAGCTCTTTGCCACCTCCATAAACGAGAAACATATCCTTAGTCCTTTTTAGGTATTTCAGGATGTTCTTGACCGCTGTCCAGTGATCCACTCCTGGATTACCTTGGTACCTCCCTGCTATACTTATAGAAAGGAACACATCCGATCTCGTACACAGCATTGCATTCATGATAGAACCTATGGCTGAGGCATAGGGAACGACTTTCATTTTCTCTCTATCTTTTGCAGTGGTCGGGCATTGAGTCTGACTCAACTTCACACCTTGTAACACAGGCAAGAACCCTTTCTTTGACTGATCCATTTTGAACTTCTTCAAAACTTTATCAAGGTATGTGCTTTGTGAAAGTCCAATTAAGCGTCTTGATCTATCTCTATAAATCTTGATGCCCAATATATAAGCAGCTTCACCGAGGTCTTTCATTAAAAAACTCTTATTCAAGTATCCTTTTATGCTATCCAAAAATTCTATATCATTTTCAATCAACAATATGTCATCCACATATAATGTTAGAAATGCTACAGAGCTGCCACTCACTTTCTTGTAAATACAGGCTTCTCCAAAATCCTGTATAAAACCATATGCTTTGATCACCTCATCAAAGCGTATATTCCAACTCCGAGATGCTTGCACCAGTCCATAAATGGATCGCTGGAGCTTGCACACTTTATTGGCACCTTTAGGATCGACAAAACCTTCTGGTTGCATCAGATACAACTCTTATTTAAGAAATCCATTAAGGAATGCAGTTTTGACGTCCATTTGCCAGATTTCATAATCATAAAATGTGGCAATTGCAAACATGATTCGGACAGACTTAAGCATCGGTACGGGTGAGAAGGTCTCATCGTAGTCAACTCCTTGAACTTGTCGAAAACCTTTCGCAACAAGTCGAGCTTTGTAGACAGTAACATTACCATCAGCGTCAGTATTCTTCTTGAAGACCCATTTATTCTCTATGGCTTGCCGATCATCAGGCAAGTCAACCAAAGTCCACACGTTGTTCTCATACATGGGTCCCATCTCAGATTTCATGGCCTCAAGCCATTTCACGGAATCTGGGCTCATCATTGCTTCCTCATAGTTCGAAGGTTCGTCATGGTCTAGTAACATGAATTCCAGAACAGGATTACTATACCACTCTGGTGCGGAACGTACTCTGGTTGACCTACGAGGATTGGTAGTAACTTGATCTGAAGTTTCATGATCATCATCATTAGCTTCCTCACTAGTTGGTGTAGGCATCACGGGAACGATTTTCTGTAATGAGCTATTTTCCAATTCGAGAGAAGGTACAGTTACCTTATCAAGTTCTACTTTCCTCCCACTCACTTCTTTAGAGAGAAACTCCTTCTCTAGAAAGGATCCATTTTTAGCAACAAAGATCTTGCCTTCGGATCTGTGATAGAAGGTGTACCCAACAGTTTCTTTTGGGTATCCTATGAAGACGCACTTCTCAGATTTGGGTTCGAGCTTATCAGGCTGAAGCTTTTTCACATAAGCATCGCAACCCCAAAATTTAAGAAACGACGGCTTAGGTTTGTTGCCAAACCAAGTTCATATGGTGCCATCTCAACAGATTTAGATGGTGCCCTATTTAACGTGAATGCAGTTGTCTCTAATGCATAACCCCGAAATGATAGTGGTAAATCAGTAAGAGACATCATAGATCGCACCCTATCTAATAAAGTACGGTTACGATGTTCGGACACACCATTACGTTGTGGTGTTCTAGGCGGCGGGAGTTGTGAAACTATTCCACATTGTTTTAAATGAAGGCCAAATTCGTAACTCAAATACTCGCCTCCGCGATCAGATCATAGAAACTTTATTTTCTTGTTACGATGATTCTCAACTTCACTCTGAAGTTCTTTGAACTTTTCAAATGTTTCAGACTTGTGTTTCATTAAGTAGATATACCCATATCTGCTCAAATCATCTGTGAAGGTCAGAAAATAACGATACCCGCCGCGAGCCTCAACACTCATCGGACCGCATACATCGGTATGTATTATTTCCAATAAGTCAGTGGCCCGCTCCATTGTTCCGGAGAACGGAGTCTTACTCATCTTGCCCATGAGGCATGGTTCGCAAGCATCAAATGATTCATAATCAAGTGATTCCAAAAGTCCATCCGCACGGAGTTTCTTCATGCGCTTTACACCAATATGACCTAAACGGCAGTGCCACAAATATGTTGCACTATCATTATCAACTTTGCATCTTTTGGCATCAATATTATGAATATGTGTATCACCACGATCGAGATTCAACAAAAATAGACCACTCTTCAAGGGTGCATGACCGTAAAAGATATTACTCATATAAATAGAACAACCATTATTCTCTGATTTAAATGAATAACCGTCTCGCATTAAACAAGATCCAGATATAATGTTCATGCTCAACGTTGCCACCAATTATTCAGGTCTAAAACTAATCCCGAAGGTAGATGTAGAGGTAGCGTGCCGACGGCGGTCACATCGACCTTGGAACCATTCCCGACGCGCATCGTCACCTCGTCCTTAGCCAATCTTCGTTTAATACGTAGCCCCTGTTTCGAGTTGCAAATATGAGCAACAGAACCAGTATCAAATACTCAGGCGCTACTACGAGTATTAGTAAGGTACACATCAATAACATGTATATCAACTATACCTTTGTTCACTTTGCCATCCTTCTTATCCACCAAATACTTGGGGCAGTTCCGCTTCCAGTGACCAGTCCCTTTGCAGTAGAAGCACTCAGTTTTAGGCTTGGGTCCAGACTTGGGCCTCTTGCCGGGAGTGACAACTTGCTTGCCATTCTTCTTGGAGTTCCCCTTCTTTCCCTTGCCCTTTTTCTTGAAACTAGTGGTCTTGTTAACCATCAACACTTGATTCTCTTTCTTGATTTCTACCTCCGCAGCTTTGAGCATAGCGAAGAGCTCGGGAATTGTCTTATCCATCCCTTGCATATTATAGTTCATCATGAAGCCTTTGTAGCTTGGTGGCAGTGATTGAAGAACTCTGTCAATAACACTATCATCTGGAAGATTAACTCCCAGCTGAGTCAAGTGGTTATGGTATCCAGACATTTTGAGTATGTGTTCACTGACAGAACTGTTCTCCTAAGTCCCGATTCTAAGCCGTAGAGCATGGCACACTGAACTATAGAGTAGTCATCAGACCGCGTTTGCCAAACCTTCAAAGCGTATACATTAGAGGGAGTGGGCTTTTCACCTAGCAGTGCATCAAGGACATAATTCTTATGTGCAGCAATGAGGATAATCCTCAAGTTACGGACCCAATCCATTAGTTGCTACCATCATCTTTCAACTTAGCTTTCTCTAGGAACGCATTAAAATTCAAGGGAACGGTAGCACGGGCCATTGATCTACAACATAGATATGCAAAAACTATCAGGACTAAGTTCATTATAAATTAAGTTCAATTAATCATATTACTTAAGAACTCCCACTTAGATAGACATTCCTCGAGTCATCTAAATGATCACGTGATCCATATCAACTAAACCATGTCCGATCATCACGTGAGATGGAGTAGTTTTCAATGGTGAACATCTCTATGTTGATCATATCTACTATATGATTCACGTTCGACCATTCGGTCTCCAGTGTTCCGAGGCCATGTCTGTACATGCTAGGCTCGTCAAGTTTAACCCGAGTATTCCGCACGTGCAAAACTGTCTTGCGCCAGTTGTATGTGAACGTAGAGCTTATCACACCTGATCGTCACGTGGTGTCTCGGCACGACGAACTGTCGCAACGGTGCATACTCAGGGAGAACACTTATACCTTGAAATTTTAGTGAGGGATCATCTTATAATGCTACCGCTGTACTAAGCAAAATAAGATGCATAAAAGATAAACATCACATGCAATCAAAATATGTGACATGATATGTCCATCATCATCTTGTGCCTTTGATCTCTATCTCCAAAGCACCGTCATGATTCCCATCGTCACCGGCTTGACACCTTGATCTCCATCGTAGCGTCGTTGTCGTCTCGCCAACTATTGCTTCTACAACTATCGCTAACGCATAGTGATAAAGTAAAACAATTACATAGCGATTGCATTTCATACAATAAAACGACGACCATGAGGCTCCTGCCAGTTGCCGGTAACTTCTACAAAACATGATCATCTCATACAACAACGTATATCACATCATGTCTTGACCATATCACATCACAACATGCCCTGCAAAAACAAGTTAGACGTCCTCTACTTTGTTGTTGCAAGTTTTACGTGGCTGCTACGGGCTTCTAGTAAGAACCGTTCTTACCTACGCATCAAAACCACAACGATGTTTCGTCAAGTTTGTTGTTTTAACCTTCAACAAGGACCAGCCGTAGTCAAATTCGATTCATCTAAAGTTGGAGAAACAGACACCCGCCAGCCACCTTTATGCAAAACAAGTTGCATGTATGTCAGTGGAAACGGTCTCATGAACGTGGTCATGTAAGGTTGGTCTGGGCCGCTTCATCCAACAATACCGCCGAATCAAAATAAGACGTTGGTGGAAAGCAGTATGACTATCATCGCCCACAACTCTTTGTGTTCTACTCGTGCAAATCATCTATGCATAGACCTGGCTCGGATGCCACTGTTGGGAAACGTAGCATGCAATTTCAAAAAAATTATTATGCTCACGCAAGATCTATCTAGGAAATGCATAGCAACGAGAGGGGAAGAGTGTGTCCACGTACCCTCGTAATCCAAAAGCGGAAGCGTTAGCTTAACATGGTTGATGTAGTCGAACGTCTTCTCGATCTGTCACGACCGGATTTTTGGGATATAAATTCCCAGAAAAAAAACGGCCTGTGTGCTCACCAGCCCCAGGATTACTGTTAGCTGATGAGGTACCAACTTGATACAAGAATTCCAAGCAAGGAACGAAAATATGTAGTACAAGACCATTTAGGTCAGGGAGTACAACACTTGGTTTTCTAATGGTTGAGGGCGGAAGCGGTTGGAAACATCTGCGCCTATGGGACTCCATTTCCCACAAGAACAGCTGACCAGGATAACTCCTATCTTCGCGAGGCTGCACACGCCAACAGCGTAGGTTCCGAGGGTGTCACCGCGATGCATACCTCCACGCAAGGCAATCTGGCCAAGACAATAGCCAGGGACAAGCCAGTGAGTACGTTTGAATGTACTCGCAAACATTAAGAACACGGGTATAATATATCCAACATACTCCAGAAAAAAAACGATCATACATCCGTCACGAAAATATACGAGAAACCATGATGCACACATATGGATAAAAATATACCAAAATAAAATACTGGGTGCCAAACGAGTGTCTGAATGACTCCTCGAGCGGAAAATGCAGAAATAATAATACTGGTGCCAAACGAGTGTCTGAATGACTCCTCGAGCGGAAAATGCAGAAATAATAATACTGGTGCCAAACGAGTGTCTGAATGACTCCTCGAGCGGAAAATGCAGAAATAATAATACTGGTGCCAAACGAGTGTCTGAATGACTCCTCGAGCGGAAAATGCAGAATAGTAATACTGGTGCCAAACGAGTGTCTGAATGACTCCTCGAGCGGAAAATGCAGAAATAATAATGCCGCAGTCGGGCGTCGGGGCGACACCACATAAAGGGCTTATAAGAGATAAATGAACAACAAGCATGCCGCAGTCGGGCGTCTGAGCGACACCACAGAAAGGGCTTATAAGAGAATAATCACAGTGAATATCCAGGAGGTAGAACCGTCCCAGGGATACTCAATAATATACATAAAATAAATGGTTAGTCCATAATAATAAAGATCATAATCCAAAGGTGCCATAATCATAAACAATATTTAGTACAGTCGTTTCTCCATCCGAAAACCGATAATTTACTCAAGCCGTATCTCCATCCGAATACCGTTACTACGATCCAGTTAACCGTGTCTCCATCCGAATACCGTTACAGAGCTCTAGCTAAATCGTTCTCCATCCGAATACCGTTACAAAGATTCAACTCAGACTGTGGTCCTACTCAAGAACATGACTATCTAACAGGATATATCCTCTGCAGAGGGAGTACCATTTTCCACGAGTAACGGGATTACTCAGTCCCTCGGGACTAATTCCGTCTACGGTCTTTTGATTGAAAACACGCCTGACCTGCACACACCAGCTTAACTCACCAGTGCCTGGAATCACCCACGACACCTGCCAAGCAAAACTCTAAGTGGGGAGGCTACAACCTCGACGTAGCATGGGATCACAAAATTTATACCGCGCGCAAACTGGGGAAGCTATCCCCTTCGGCTACAACCGAAAACACCCATGCCCCCGGACCGAATGACAGGCTTTAATCCGTGGCCACGGGACCTTCATCACGGCCTCTCTGTACGGTGTGTGCTTTGGAAAGGGGTTGACAACCTACTGAACCATACCCTGTCCCCTGCAGGGACAAGTGGTGGTACCGACAAAAGGAAGCTACTGAACAAGACTCGGTCTACAACCGACTCAGGTGATCCAAGTATCCACCAACAATATTACCACTAGTGAAATAAATCACCACTCCTCGAGCCTCACCATGCTATGCCGGGCATACTCGTCACAACGAGGGATTAGGGACAAGCTCGTGTCTACCCAAGACCACGACTTTCCCGCTTCCTACCGGTGTGCAAGAGAAGCTCACGAGGGCGATCCAAATCCTCAGGGTATCCATTGCTGGCCACAAACAACTCCAAAGTGCACTCATGCACGAGACTACATCGATACATAAACTGTCACTTATACTCCAAGACAAAAGGTGTTGTGATCGTATCCAAACACCACAACAAATATTATGCCAGAGTTCAGAAATGCTTGCCTTCAAAAGTATGCAAAGGATGCACTTATTGGAAGCTTTCCTCTTCCTCCAAAAATTCCTATTTTGCAAAATACACGAAATACAAATATTTCAAACACAGTACCAAAACCTGTCTCAAATATTTTTGAAATAAATCTTAAAATAAACTAGATGAAATTTGAGAGAGGTAGGAAAAATAATCAACTCATTTGGAGTTTTATTTTAAAAGTTATAGCCAGTCAAAGTTTGGTCAACTCTGTTTTTAAATAAAACCAGAAAAAAGGAAAACGTTTCAGCAGTAATACGCTTACGCAGCAGGGAAAACGCACTCGGGGTTTTGCGCCTCCACTTAAACAGAGAGAGGGCGCTGCGCGGGTCGCTGACAGTGGGTCCAGAGGGCCCACTGGTCAGGTTTGACCGTTCTCCCTCTCCCTCCTTTTTCTGCGCCCGAACGGTGGCGGGGCTCCGGCGATCGCCGGCGACGGACGGCGGCTCCTCGAGGGCATCTGCGGGCGGGGATGGAACGGCTAGACCGAGGCGGTCCTTTAGGTGGTGGTTGGGTCGACGGAGGTGGCAGGAATCGCCGGCGGCGAGCTTCGCGGTGGAGGGAGGCTACGGTGGTGAAGTGACTTAGGTGCTCCGGTGGTCTCCGACCGTAGTTGGGTAGCTGGGCAGCTCCGCAAGACTACGGGGAAGCTTCTGGTGGTGCTGGTTGGGCGAGAGGGTGGCCGGTTGCGACGAATCGCTCCGGAGCTTGGCGGCGGCCGAGCTGGCCGGAGTTGGGGAGGACGGCCACTACAGGTCGATTCACTACGCGGGAAGTTCTACGAGGAGTGCCTGAAGTCACGTGAGTGCTCGGAGTGGCTCGGGGACCGTTTATATAGCATGACGAGGCGGCTCCGCGGCGGCAGAAGATAAGCTCGTCGGCGACAGCCGTTGCTGTAGGTGCAGGGCATCGCAGCGGCGACGAAAGCGTGCCGACGAGCGGGAGGATAAGCACGACCTGTGCTCCGGGGCAGCTGGCGCGCTGGCGTGGTTTGGGCGGTGCCGAACATGGCAGAGGCCGCTGCCGACGCCGGCGTGCCGCCAAGGGCGCGGCCAGCGGCGCAGCCG